>NW_013547417.1:0-2014 GCF_000499425.1 Eimeria acervulina
ACAACCAATTGCAGCAGCCACGCTTGTTGATGTGCCCGGTGTGTTAGATTTAATGATGTTTCTCTGCACATTCGGTCCCCCAATGTTTAGTCTAAAGGCGCACTGCCTGTGTGGAACGCTAGGCTGCGTCACGCTACACACCTGAAACTCACATCACGCCCAACTGCTTTCCTAGCGCAGACGCAGATAATCCCACCGCAATACCTTCCAGACAAGCTGCTTCGGCTCTTTGTGCTCCTCCAAATAGTGCACCTCCAGCACATCGTCTATGGCTGACAAACGTTGGCAAATGTCGGCGTCTGCTACTGTCGCTTGCGCAGACGTGTGTTTCCACACGTGTGCAAACTTCCCCTTGCCCCTCAATACCTTCCAGACAAGCTGCTTCGGCTCTTTGAGCTCCTCCAAATAGTGCACCTCCAGCACATCGTCTATGACTGACAAACGTTGGCAAATGGCGCCCGGTGTGTTAGATTCAATGATGTTTCTCTGCACATTCGGTCCCCCAATGTTTAGTCTAGAGACGCACTTCCTGTGTGGAACGCTAGGCTGCGTCACGCTACACACCTCAAATTCACATCACGCTCAACTACTTTCCTAGCACAGACGCAGATAATCCCACCTCAATACCTTCCAGACAAGCTGCTTCTGCTCTTTGAGCTCCTCCAAATAGTGCACCTCCAGCGCATCGTCTATGACTGACAAACGTTGGCAAATGCCGGCGTCTGCTGCTGTCGCTTGTGCAGACGTGTATTTCCGCACGCGTGCGAGCTTTCCCCTTGCCTCCTCTTGGCTCATGAAGACGTCAGTAACACAGGCGCTGAGGCATTTTGTCAATGAGCCTCAATTCAAGGCACACACCTGCCGGGGCCTAAATGCAAACTGCGAAAATGGGTCACCACACCGTGCAAGAAAGGCGTCGCATCAAGTGTCTTCGTTTGGTTGAAAGACGTTGAATTCCACACGGCTTCTCACAGCCAACAATGGCGTTGTCAACCTACTGCCGCATCAGCTATAGCCCACGCCACACGCATCTCCCCATTCGTTTGCAGCGCTTGAACTCTTCCATGCCTCAGAGACATGGCTACTGCACTCTGCACAAAACGCCTGCCTTGAGCGCCATGAGCGCCATTCTGCTCTGACTCGTAAACTTCAGTAACGTCATGCTACAGACAGCAAAAATTTCTCAAATGTCATTCTATAATAGCATGCCTTGCGGCTTCATATAGGCTTAATATACCTCTGCGTGCGCCTTTCCCTCACACAAATACCTTATCGCTCGTGCCTCCCCACTAGCATGACGCTCTCGACAGCGGCGGGCGCTTCCAGTAGGACTGGCATTCACAGCCCACGAAGTCTCCCAGAATTTCCTGTCAACTGAGATAGCACTGGAGAAAAAGGGGAAACTAAGGTAAGACAGTTGCGTCACGAAGGAGGCGCAAACTTCACAGGTAAAAAGGCATGGCGGCCGTACCGGTCAAAAATCACCCAGACCAAACGGGAACCAACCTTGCTCCAAATCCCGATGCTGTTATTGGTCTGCGCCAAGGCACCCACCCCAACACATACCTAGCACCCAACCGTTAGCAAACAACTCGGTACATACTATGTCTGCACCCTCCCCTGCAAACACTTACGGACGACCCACCCACCCATTCTTGCCACACAAAGTGTACATCCTATGCCCTCGCCGCTAAGCATGCCCGCACAAGCCAGCCAAAACACAACGCTACACCAGCCAACTCCAGTGCAGTGTCAACTACACAGTTTCGCCCTATCCTGCATTTATGCGCACATCCTGTATAGCACCGTGCGTTGCGAACAATGCTAGGTAGCATGGGCTACCGTGTCGCACGCAGCTGCCTCCTCTATGAAGTGTGTGCAAAGCGAGCTCCAACGTACTAGTCAGCATTTTGCCACTCACAAGTGAGACACTGCTCGACTTACACATCCTTTTGAAAAGCGTTTACTCTCCTCCTTGCAAAAGGCCCCTTCACGTTTCTTGCTGTGCGGTTGA
>NW_013547416.1:0-1148 GCF_000499425.1 Eimeria acervulina
ATTATTGTTAGGCGCTGTCCCGCATCTGGCGAGACGGGCAAACGAAGCCGGTTTTCATCTACCGATTCGTCGGGGCCGGGACATTGGAGGCGCAAATAATCAGAAGACAACTCTTTAAAAACTCTCTTGCAAAAGTACTTGAACCCTAAACCCTAAACCCTAAACCCTCTTAACTCTATTAATCCTACACCCCATGCTTTACGCGCTACGCTCTAAACCCTAAACCCTAAACCCTAAACCCACCGCTCTCAACTCTGGGCCTTGAGCCGTAAAACCTAACCCCAAAACTCTCAACCCTGAAATCCACGATCTATCCTCTAACCCTCATGCTCTAAGTTCTTAGCCCTAAACCCTAAACCCTAAACCCTAATCTCCTTAAACCCTAAAAGCCTTGATTTCAGACGTTTGTGGACGGGAGAGAAGGCAGCAGCGGCCGTTGGATAGCTGAGCGGATAAAAGATTTGCTGAAGCCCATATCAGGTCTTTCTTTTCATGCGGGCCGGGGTAATTGCAAAAGAATAAATAAAATGCATCAACAGGAGTTGAACAGACGGTGCAAGAAGAAGAAGCAGGCAATATACCCCTAAACGTCTTCTACCCAGGAAGCAGCAGCAATCCCCCTCCTTCTTGGCTTGAAGGCTTTCACCTAAACCTTGATGCCTCTCTTCTCCGCCAAGTTGAATTGGAGGTATGTTTGGGCTTTAAATAAACTCGTGTTGTTCTTTTCTACAAAATTTATTATTTTTCATCATCACTTTGCAGGAGGACACCCTGCAAGTCTTAACAGAGACAGAAGCCTCCTCTTCTTAAACACAAAAAAGGCCTCATTCATAGCCTCAACTACTTCTGTCTTTGTGCATCTTTGCAGAAGGAATCTGTCTTTCTGTCTTGAAACAAAGAAGAGACAGAACGGCAACTCTCTCTAGAGGAGACAGCCAGTTAATTACATGCATAGGGAGTTGTTTTACTCATTAAGGAGGCGAAAGCCTCGTTAAGCAAATATACTCCTCCTTGCATCTTGTTCTAGATCTGCATGCATCAGCAGCACGTACTAGAAGCTGTCGAAGCAGCAGCACGAAAAACCGCAGTGGCTAAGTAGTGTTATCATTTGACTGTGGTCGCTCGGGTGTCTGTTTGCCTCGCCACTT
>NW_013547415.1:0-2690 GCF_000499425.1 Eimeria acervulina
AAACTTTGATCAACGTCTCGCGTTTTACCAAAATCTCCACCGAAGCAACCTACCATGCACGCCCGTTGTATCGAGGACATACCAAGGGGCCGAAACCATTAATGCTCCTTATTAACCATGATGAGGCTCCCGAAACCCCAAACTGCCAAGAAAAAGGATTCTCTGGACAGTCGTACAGCATGTATATGGCCTAACGAACAAAAAATACAGGGCTCCGCCACAGCTGACAGAGCCCTGCGCAGTTTTTGGCGGTTGGCTTTCACAGCTTTAGCTGATTTCAGTTTGGATTAACTCTATTGCCAAAAACCTAACTTCACTTGGCCGGCCCCGGAGGTTTCAAACAGAGAGCCTTTGAACTGATGAAGCGGTACGCATAGTGCGCTCTCTGGGTCCGTGCGCAGAATTAAGTGTCTGTGTGATTGAGTAAGATACAAAAAAGCCGTTAACAGAAGAACCTAGCTAACTCAAATTCTGGCGCGGAAGTGATATGCGCCATACATACATTTGTATGTCCCCTTCAACGTCGCCTAGTGAGCATATATACTCTAAGAGGCAAGCCGATCCCCTGAGCTTTCCAGAAGGCCAGGGGGAAGCTCTGCTTCACTTGGGTTCCAGATGCAAAACAACTGATTGCCTGGCTATCCACAGTGAGCTTCAGGCTGCCCTATAGGAACATTCGTGACGGCTACAAGATACCTTTTCACGGCACTGGAAACTAGAAGTCTTGAAAGCAGTACCCTGAGTGCCAAGTGGCCCATCGGAGCATCTACATATTCAGTCAACACCAAACAATGCAAAAACAAAGTCAAATATCGAGTCACTCTAGCGTACAAGAGGGGTGATTGCACACCGTGTACAAGTGGAACGCCGATGCATGCCCACTGAAGTGAAGCTCAACATATAGTCAAAGTGAGATGCATCCATTGTCAAAAAGCATCAATTCAGGCAGATGGCCACGTCCTGGTGGCTGCATGGACACTGACGGCTACATCGCCTCCACCACCAATGGCCAGCTTGAAATCTCAATCAGGTTCAGTTTACATGATTGTGCACTTGTTTCCAAAGCAACGAGGCTGGTCGTTTAAGCCAACTGCGCTGTGCTTGCTGCGGCGCACGCCAAAGCGGTATCCATCATCTTCGTCCATTACTCGTGAGTGGTAGAGGGCACTCAGCCGCTGGTTGGTTTCGCGCTGTTCTGCTAATTCACGACGCAGTTCCTTTGTCTCCCTGCCAATAAAGCAGCACAAATCAATATCAAGGGGTGCCTTGGCAAGATAAGATAATCTTATTATTACCTCAATAATAAGGTAATAATACCAGCAAGCGAAGGGCGGCAAAGAAGACTTGTGTCAACTATGTAAGTCAGGGTGTAGCTCACTGTTTATGGCGTTCCTCTTGAAGTGTCTGCTGCTCTCGCTCATCCTCCAGCTCTCGGCGGAGTTGCTCAGCTTCGCTAAGAAGACAGAACAGCACAAGCGACATCCGGAGCACCTCCACAACACAGGCATTCACGCTCAAGTCCAGGCATTCGCTCCGAAACAAGCTAAGAAAAGCCCAGCGAATATGAGTAAATCTTTCCATATTTCCCTACAAGTCCTTATTCTGTAACTCCTGCTCAAGCTTCACGGCCTTATCACTCTTCCGCTCGGCATCCATCGTCTTTTGGTGCAGCAGAGCAGCGGTGCGCTGAACAACGCGTAGAAATCAAGTTGCAACCGTTGTAAGGGATCACTTGCGAAGGCAGCCGTGCATGAACACGCACATGAAACAAACAACGACAAATGAACGAATTATAGAAGGCAGAAGTGTACAGAAAGTTAAACAACAGAAGGAACCGCACCTCTGAGTCTCGCGCCAGATCTTTGAGGGCATCGGCAACGGCCTTTGCACCCTTAGACAACAGTTGGTCAATGTAGTCGTTCAGGACTGCTTGATGAACATGTTGTGGGCCACGCGACTCTGCATTGTACCTGTATCGCATACAACGTACATAAAATAACAGGTATGCCTTTGCCTGGTGCGTTAAAACCCCCTTTCAGGTTTTGCCAACAAACCAGCAGCTCCAGTGGGGAGATTATCCTAAAAATGCTGGAGACTTGCTCCTGGCGTAGCAGAGCGAGGTCGTCATTTAGCGCTTGTAGGTCCATGTACAACTTCCCGTTTATTTTTTGGTCTATGCCAAGCTTGTCGCTGAGGAGTTTTGCCTTTTGTCTGCACTTCCACTCTGCGTGCCTCTGAAGACAATCCGCAATCATCGCGCCATAACTAAACAAACTTTCGTAGCAGCCCAGAAGCGCAAGAGGTTCTTGATGAAGCTCAAATCAGTTGCAATTAAGAAGACTAATTTGCCATTTCCATTCACACCCCGTACGAAATACCGAAAGAACAGCCTGGTCTTGCGGTCTTGTGGAACAAAAGGATCACTAGACACAGCGAAGGGGGACAAGAGAGTATCAAACTACGCTCAATGGGTCTACTTACTTCGTTCTCCTCTAGCGCTCGCTCAGTAATTCGGCGAAGCTTCTCCTTCAACTGCGTCTTGTAGTGACGAAGGATCTCATCGTCGCCTAAGCCTCACAAAACCACAGCCACGCGAATGAACATGTGTGTCTGCCTTTCAGACTCCTGCAACGACTCCAGAAGGCGGATACAGCCTCATCTTTTGGGCATTTTCTGGAGCCGGTTAGGTA
>NW_013547414.1:0-1100 GCF_000499425.1 Eimeria acervulina
AAACGGTAGATACGTTGTCACACACCTCAACCCTGACGCACACCCAACACCACACAAACCACCCCCCACTGCGTAATGCCTCCTGTCCGCACGCCTAACTAACTAGAGTTACAATGACACGCCTGCTTCCACGCCGGTGCAGAATAACAAGATCGGAGCAACGCAGTGCCTCGCATGCAATTGGCGCTGCCGCCCAACATATCTATAGCCGCCGTTCCACCCCCCAACTGCCCCTCGAAACAACCAATGCTACAAAACGCATCTACCCACACACACATGTGTAGGCGCGCAGCCGCAATACTTCCCCACATCAACGAATATCCATAGACTACGTACAACGCATGCTTCGCATCTGCTATCAGACCGTTCTCACCGCGCCGCACCTTACATCCAACGCCGCATCTCCGCGCTGCAACCCACTCACCGATCTCCACACCGCAATAACGCCATCCACAACCCTGCCAGCAGTCACGCAATCCCTGCTAAATTCAAACCATGCCGCACAAACGCGCCAAACGATAGATACGTGATCCCAAGCCTCAACCCTGACGCACACCCAACACCACACAAGCCACCCGCCACTGCTTAAGGTCTCCTGTTAACACGCCTAACTAACTAAAGTTACAATGACACGCCTGCTTCCACGCCGGTGCAGAGCAACAAGGTCGGAGCCAGGCACTGCCTCGCATGCAATTGGCGCTGCCGCCCAACATATCTATAGCCGCCGTTCCACCCTCCAACTGCCCCTCGAAACACCTAATGCCACAAAACGCATCTACCCACACCACATGTGTAGGCAAGCAGCCGCAATACTTCCCCACATCCACCAATATCCATAGACTACGTACAACCCATGCTTCGCATCTGCTATCAGAACGTTACCAGCGCGGTGCGGCTTGCATGTAAGGGGGCATCTCCGCGCTGCAACCCACTCACCAATGTCCACGCCGCAATAACGCCATCCACAAGCCTGCCAGCAGTCACGCAATCCCTGCTAAATTCAAACCATGCCGCACAAACGCGCCAAACGATAGATACGCGATCCCCAACCTCAACCCTGGCGCACACCCAACGCCACACAAACCACCCACCACTGCTTA
>NW_013547413.1:0-1676 GCF_000499425.1 Eimeria acervulina
CTACAGCTTAGGGCATACGGTTTAGGGTTTAGGGTTTAGGGTTTAGGGTTTAGGGTTTAGGTTTTAGGGTTTGGGGTGTATGTACAGTTGCGGCTTATTTATATATTCTAATGGAGTACTGCCCTGGGCGAACGCTTAGAGAGGCGATAGACTCGGGCATGTTGCTAGATAAGCCGCAGCAGCTGCAGCAGCAGCTGCAGCAGCTGCAGCAGGAGCAGGAGCAGCAGCAGCACCCACAGCAGCAGCACCCACAGCAGCACCCACAGCAGCAGCAGCAGCAGCAGCAACAGCAGCAGCAGCAGGAGCAGGAGGGTTTCTTAGGTGCTTCTGTAGACAGTCTGCTCGTATGTAAGTGGGTTATAACCAAACAATTAGTGCAGGCTGTGGTGTACATACACCAGAACGGAGTTATACACAGAGACCTCAAACCCTCAAACGTCTTCTTAAAACCCGCAGATGAAGAAGGCTCTCTTATTGTCAAGGTCTGCTAAACCCTCATAAACCCTCATAAACCCTCATAAACCCTTATAAACCCCCATAAACCCTCATAAACCCTCACCCTAAACCCTAAACCCCCGATGTGTCTTTCCTTAGTGATGCGGGTTCATTCTCTCCAGTGAAGCAGATTAGAAGAAAAGGGTAATAATAAGGGTTACAGCTTAGGGCATACGGTTTAGGGTTTAGGGTTTAGGGTTTAGGGTTTAGGGTTTGGGGTGTATGTACAGTTGCGGCTTATTTATATATTCTAATGGAGTACTGCCCTGGGCGAACGCTTAGAGAGGCGATAGACTCGGGCATGTTGCTAGATAAGCCGCAGCAGCTGCAGCAGCAGCTGCAGCAGCTGCAGCAGGAGCAGGAGCAGCAGCAGCACCCACAGCAGCAGCACCCACAGCAGCACCCACAGCAGCAGCAGCAGCAGCAGCAACAGCAGCAGCAGCAGGAGCAGGAGGGTTTCTTAGGTGCTTCTGTAGACAGTCTGCTCGTATGTAAGTGGGTTATAACCAAACAATTAGTGCAGGCTGTGGTGTACATACACCAGAACGGAGTTATACACAGAGACCTCAAACCCTCAAACGTCTTCTTAAAACCCGCAGATGAAGAAGGCTCTCTTATTGTCAAGGTCTGCTAAACCCTCATAAACCCTCATAAACCCTCATAAACCCTTATAAACCCCCATAAACCCTCATAAACCCTCATAAACCCTCTTTAAACACCCTCATAAACCCTCATAAACCCTTATAAAACTTCATAAACCCTCATAAACCCTCATAAACCCTCATAAACCCTCATAAACCCTCATAAACCCTTATAAACCCTCTTCAAAAGCCCTCATACACCCTCATAGGCCCTATTCATAAACCCTCGTAAAGCTTCTTTAAAAACCCTCATAAACCCTCATAAACCCTCATAAACCCTAATGTAAACCCGCATAAACCCTAAACCTCAAACCCTTATTAGCAGCCCAAACCTGAGCCTCTCTCCACACCCACCACTTTCTAAGCCAAAGGCATACTTAGGGTTTAGGGTTTAGGGTTTAGGGTCTGCATATAAAGGAATACACAGGGTAATGAAGCTTTCCTGCGTCTCCGTATGCACCATCGAGCCTCTGACTGGAGTTTAAGTTCAGGGTTTTAGGGTTTAGGGTTTTAGGGTTGGCGGTCCCGATGAGACTTTAG
>NW_013547412.1:0-1069 GCF_000499425.1 Eimeria acervulina
AATACTGTTTCGTTTGCTCGAAGGAAATGAATTAAAATAAACAATTTAAATACTTTCTAATGAATACACTCCAAGTGCTCCCTTAACAGAAGACTTTGCATGCATTTGACTGTATTAAGCAGCGAAATCATTTATACTTGCGTGCATATTTGCTACGGCAGGTGTACGTGCATGCATATTTGCTGCAGGAGTAACTGTTTTAAGTAGATCCGGTTGCTGCTGCAGTTGCTGCTGCTGCTGCTGCTGTTGCTGCTGCTGCTTGTGCTGCTGCTGTTGCTGCTGTAGGTCCGGTTGCTGCTGCTTGTGTTGCTGCAGTTCCGTTTGCTGCTGCTGCTGTTGCTGTTGCTGCTGCACTGCTGCAGCTGTTGCTGTTGCTGCTGCAGTGCTGCAGCTGTTGTTGCTTCAGCTTTAATGCGGAAGAGACAGCAAAATCATATTAGTAGAAGGAGGCTGTAGGGAGGCGGGGAGGTGACAACTATAAAAAGGCAGCGAGAATAATATAAAGATCTTCTTCTCATTATTTTCTCTCTTCTCTTTGTCTCTCTCTCTTTTTCTTGTTGCTTGTCTTATTCTTGTTATTATTCTTTTTTCTCGCATGCAGCCCTTTGCTCTCCCTCTGTCTCTGTCCCTGTCTCTTTCTGTTTCTGTCTCTGTCTCTGTTTTGCTTCCGTCTCTGTCGTTATTTCTGTCTCTGTCTTTATTTCTTTCTGTCCCTGTCCCTAATCTATTTATGTCTCTAATCTATTTCTGTCTTTATTTCTGTTTCTATTTTTGTCGCTGTTTCTACTTCTGTCTCTAAACTATTTCTGTCTCTGTCTTTATTTCTGTCTCTTTCTGTCTTTATTTCTGTCTCTTTCTGTCTCTATTTCTGTCTCCTTTTCTATTTCTGTCTCCTTTTCTATTTCTGTCCCTATTTCTGTCTCTTTCCCTGTTTATTTCTGTCTCTGTTTTTATCTCTGTTTCTATTTTTGTCTCTAGTTTATTTCTGCCTCTGCCTCCGTCTCTGTCTCTATTTTAATATCCTTTTATATTTCTGTCTCTAGTCTATTTCTGTCTCTGTCTCTGTTTT
>NW_013547411.1:0-2095 GCF_000499425.1 Eimeria acervulina
ATGCGACGCATTGTGACGGACAGTATGTTGGCCCGCTTTTGCACTCTGCATTTGGGCGCTAGACGAGGTTGTGCTTGCGTCGAATTGAAGCTCGTGTAGAAAGTGGTGCATCGCGTGCGTTGCTGACGTGTGGTTGTGCCAATAGGAGGCAAGGGACGTTTGCACCCGTGTAGGAACACACGCGTGCGTAAGCGGAGGGCAGCTGGTGCCCACATTTGCTAACGTTGTCTGTCGTAGACGAGCGGGTGGAATTGCACTGTTTGGAAGAGAGCCATGCACCCAAGCAGCAGCCGTGCTGGCTGTGTGGGGCATCTATGTGCGTCTGTGCTAGGAAAGCATTTGAGCCTGAGGCGAGCTTTTCGTGGGTTAGACAATGCGTGCCGGCCTGTTGAACAGACGGTGCATCGTGCCACTAGAGCCATACACCCAAGCAGCAGGCGTGCTAGCTGTGTGGGGGATCTATGTGCGTCTGTGCTAGGAATCACCTGCGTTGCTGACGTGTGGTTTTGCCAAGAGGAGGCAAGGGAAATTTGCATGCATGTAGGAGCGCTTGTGTGTGTCAGCGGAAGGCAGCTGGTGCCCACATTGGCTAAGGTTGTCTGTCGTGGATAAGCGGCTGGAGTTGCACTGTTTGGAGGCGAGCCATACACCCAAGCAGCAGGCGTGCTAGCTATGTGGGGGATCTATGTGCGTCTGTGCTAGGAATGCATTTGAGCCTGAGGAGAGTTTTTCGGCGAGTTTTTCGTGGGCGCTGGCGTGTCGAACACGCGGTGCATCGTGCCACTAGAGCACTGGGCAGAGAATCATTGTAGGAAGAGGCGAGCTCACCGGGAACGATAACAAGCATGGCTTGTGCAGTTGGTTGTGGTGGCCCTACGCACCCACGTTACATAACATCGGCGCATTCGTCAATAGAGCAGGGTGCGAGAGGTGCTGCGTAGGCCGCGCCATTTACATCATGGCAGCTAGATAAATGTGCATGCATTTGCCTTTTTGAGTGCCTCAGTAGCAACGGAGGCCCCACGCAGCCACGCTACTTAACGTCGGCGCATTCGTGAATAGAGCAGGGTGCGAGAGGCGCTGTGTAGGCCATGCCATTTACATCATGGCAGCTAATTAAATGCGCATGCATTTGCCTTTTTGAGTGCTGCGTACCCACGCTGCTTAACATCGATGCATTCGTCAATAGAGCAGGGTGCGAGAGGTGCTGCGTAGGCCACTGCACTGCCCTGCCATAGAACCCATGGGCATGTAGTTGGTGGCAGCGCGCGTGACAGATTTAGGCTTGCCATTCCCTAGAAGTGAGACGAGGGGCATCTGCCAGTTGCGCAGTGTTAGGATCGCGCGGTCAGGGAGCTGAAGGTAAACACGTGCGAAACGATGGGTTGGTGGTCAATCCAGAATCGCAATACCGTTTTGCGCATGGCGTTGAACACGCTCATTTTTAGGAGCATCGCCAACGCGCGGACGTTATATGGGCTTCTGAGGCACGCATGAAGGAAGGGCGAGGGAACAGCATGCAGGGCAGATACTAGGCTTATGCAGGAGTTGTGTAGGTCTAGCAGTGTGTCATTTTGTGCGTGACCAGGTTTGTACTAGTACGTGTGTGAGCAAGGGATGCGCTCGTGTACTTGTGCGGTAATGGAGGCTGCGTATTGCTCGCTGGTTCATTCGAGGCTGCGTAACGCTGAGCGCATATTTGCACGCAGCAAGTGCGTAAAAATGCAAGATGAGGCGCTGGTGCGTTAAAAGTGCTGCAGTGGATTTGGTAGCTGTAGCGTTGTGTATTGACTAGGGGGTGCGCGATAGCAAGGTCGGGGTTATATAGTAAACAGTGCGTAGCAAGAACCGGTAGGTTTTTGAGTATGGGGTTTGGCTAGGAAGGAGGCAAATTTGTATTTTGCGAGTCGGTTACGATGATGTGACTGCCCGCTATTTGTTGGAGTGGATGGCTTTGCATACACCAAGAATGGTAGCTAATGTTGTAGCAAGGTAGGTTCCTGTGCTGTCTAGGCGAGTTTCGTCTCGCATGGGCGATATTATTTTTATCTGTAGCGTATACGCATCGTTCGTGACGCTGGCTGCCTTTGGTGTA
>NW_013547410.1:0-2855 GCF_000499425.1 Eimeria acervulina
ACTGGTGTGCCTGTGCGCTTCTAATGTGTCTGTGTTTGGGTCGCCGTTATACAGGTGGCTTGTGAGTTTGGCGGAGTGCTGGCAAAGTCAAACATTTTGTTGTACGCTGGGGATGTCGATTGGATGTTTTAAGATTTTGTGTGCAACAGCAGCTACGGGTGGACGTACACCGTTGGCTACCAGGCTAGGGTTGCCTGCAGGCGCGAAAAAGAAGCTGTGACGAGTCTCTTGGGTTGCCATGCTCGACAACGAGTCTGACCAGGTGGGCGCGTGAGTGAGCCTGGCAAGCAGAGCGAAGTACTGAAGGCGTGCGTTCAGAAGAACTTCGTGTTCGGTAGCGGTGTGGGCTTCGCTACATATGCGGATCGCCGGATGTCGCCGTTTTGAATCGGTTCGAGGATCTAGAAAGTGCGTTGCGGGCAACGTTGTAGGTGCAGTCGCTGCGAAGAATCATATGGATGGACTGCGCGTTACCTCGAATGGCTACGTGTGAACCCTACGGACAGCAATGTTGTCAGCTCCTACGCAGCGCAACTGTACCAGCTGATCAGCTGGTGGATGCTTGTGCAGGTAAAGGTTCTTGAGTCGGGTGGGCAGCAGCGGCACCCCAAATTGTGGCTGTTTTGTTTGTGGCTTTCGTAATTGCAAGGAGTAGTTTGAGGTCTACGGAGTGAGCACACAGCGCCGGGGATACGCTGTAGAGGTGGGCCATTAGAGAAACGGGAGAGTGGCTGCAGAGTGCAAATCGTCGCAACAAGGGCTGCAAGATATTCGTGTTCAACGTGATGCGTGTCGACCTGTCTAGCTAGTGAGTTAGGGGGGGGGCGTTGTTGCATGAGCCTTGTGCTATAAACGAATGCGCCGCTTAAGCTGAGAACTTGCGTTATGTTTTGTGTTGCTTTTGCGTGGCAGGTATCTGCCTCACGTGGCGGATTGTAGTTCGTTGTTTGCTGAGTACACTAGCCGGTAGCCAGTAGGCAATGATGGCGTGAAACTGCTGACTGAGTGGCTGCAGAGTGCAAATCGTCGCAACAAGGGCTGCAAGATATTCGTGTGCAACGTGATGCGTGTCGACCTGTCTAGCCAGTGCGTTAGGGGGGGGCGTTGTTG
Source organism: Eimeria acervulina (assembly GCF_000499425.1). Taxonomy (NCBI): domain Eukaryota; phylum Apicomplexa; class Conoidasida; order Eucoccidiorida; family Eimeriidae; genus Eimeria; species Eimeria acervulina. Next base: position 1,111 of record NW_013547410.1, read on the forward strand.
CATGAGACGTGTGCTATGAATGAATGGGCCGCTTAAGCTGAGAACTTGCGTTGTGTTTTGTGTTGCTTTTGCGTGGCAGGTATCTGCCTCACGTGGCGGATTGTAGTTCGGTGTTTGCAGAGTACACTAGCCGGTAGCCAGTAGGCAATGATGGCGTGAAACTGCTGACTGGAAACATATAGGGCGTAGCAGTTGGCGTGGGGTGTCATGGTCGACCAAGAGACTGCCCCGGCATTCGCGTGAGACGTAGCAGTTGGCGTGGGGTGTCATGGTCGACCAAGAGACTGGCCTGACATTCGAGTGAGAAGGGCAAGGAAGCCAGTGAGATATTTATTGGACTCTGACATAAGAGGTAGTGGCGCGAGCTGGCCATCTCCCCGCCGGTGTGTTGGAAGTTGTCAGTCAGCAAGGTGGTGACTGAAGTACTGCAGGAACTTAGCACTGTGGTGTGTGTGTGCGCGTCTAGTTTTTGCGTGTTCGTGGCAGTGTTGTTCCTGGTTTGCGAATGTGCGGAAGAACTGGTAGAATCAAGCATTTCGTTGGACGCTGGCGATGTAGAGTCGCTTGCAAAGCTTTGCTGTACAGCAGCAATTTGCTGAGGATTTGCCCCCCACCCGCATTGAGTGCCGGTGCGGCATCAAGTGATGGCGATTCCCTTGGGATTCCCAACTGGAAGGAGGCCTTGATTGGGTGTACGCGCGCGTGCACGACTGGCAAGTACGGCGACGTCCTGACGGCGCCAATGCTGAGTGGCGAGCTGCATCCTCTTTGCTTTGTATGTTGATCAGTTGCACCCTTGGGCTTTACTGCGTTTGAGCATGCAGCGCGTGCGTTGGGAATAGCTTTGACTGCAGGATCTTCCTTACATCATGTGCGCGGCCTAGGTAGGGCTGCGCAGGGCTCTGTGTGAAGCGAGACCGACAGCAATGTTGCCAACTCCTATCAGTATAATTGTAGCTGCTGGAGCGTTGATGAACCTGTGTGTAGCATCAGGCACGCCTTGCCAGGAACGCTCCTGCCCGCAGCTGGAATGTCCAGCGAACTGCTGGCGGCTCCAACGCAGAAGCTCCTCGTGCTGAGAAGTCCTAGGTTCGTCGTTATCTAAATATGGATCACCGGGTTCCTTCGAGTTCACTGTGTCTCCCCATGCAGCCGGTGTGTTGCAAGTAACTGTCTGACTGGCGTAGTTAATGAGCATCATGCGCATGGCGTATGCGTCAGTGCACGGCGGCGTGTGAGACCGCACGCGCAGCAATGGTGTCGGCTCGTACGGAACACAACTGTATCTGCTGGTCAGTTGGCGGCCTTGTGGGTCGATGCAGCTGCGTGAGTCGGGTGGGCATCAGCTACAACTCGTATGGGGGTGTTTTGTTTGCAGTCGTCGTGACTGCATCGAGTGGTTTGAGGTCTATGGGTTCAAGGCAAAGCGCCGCAGCTACACTGTACCGGTGGACCGACGACGCAGTGGAGCGTGGCGGCTGCGAGGGCGATCGTCGCAATGGCGTGTTGCCGTATGCTTATGTGCAGCCTAGCGTTTGTCGAACTGTCTAGGGCGTGCGTTATGTGGGGCATTGGCGCGCGTGCTTCATGCTGTTAGTGCTGCGCAGGTTAAGCCGAGAACTTGCGTTTTGTTTTGTGCGGCAGTTATCTGGCCTACATGGCGGATTGTAGCTCGGTGGTTGCTGAGTACACTAGCCGGTAGCCAGTAGGCAATGATGGCGTGAAACTGCTGATTGGTAGCATAT
>NW_013547409.1:0-1220 GCF_000499425.1 Eimeria acervulina
CGGAAATGGGGGAATATTTGTGGTATGCGGAATTGGCTGGAGCCCGGCTAGCATCAGCCGACTTTGATACATTTGTGTTGCCGAGTGATGTTTCCGACGTGGAGCAGGCACATCAGAATGCAGCGTTCGTTGCACCATGGCAGACGTTCTTTGGAGGATGTGATAGCCATAGGTATGGGGTTTCAGGAAGCTGATGCGATGCAGAAGGGCGGGGAGGTGCGGGTGGGTCCTTGTCAAATTGGCAGTTGTTTGACAACGGCTGTCGGTTGCTCGAAGCTGTGATGAATTCGGCGCCATTCAGCACAAAGTTAGTAGTCTACACACTTCATCTGTGCATGCGCTTTGGTGAGCCGCTTCGACAGTTTGCATTTTTGCGAATGCCGCGTGGATGTCTTGAAGTGCAGTTGGTTGACAAGCATTTGCAGCCCCTTTGTCTTTGAGGCCAGCATAATGGTGTCAAGTGCAAATTCACGTACGTCTGCGAAGCTACGTCTGCATAGAGAATAAAACAGCGCCTGCTGGCATCTTAATATATGCATGCCATAGTTGAGGCGTTGAAGGGAGTGGCTTGACTGCACAAGCGTCAGCTTTGCAGATTTGGCAGTTAACCCACCTGCGGCAATTATATGTATGGTTTTTGCGTAGGATGCTTCCTACGTGTTTCGCATAATGCACGGGAGGAATCTGTCCAGGCGGTAGGCCTTTTTCACTGGATTGAAGGAGGGAGCATGGCCAGCGAAATATGGTGGGAGAAATACCAACAAAGCAGTCACAATCACGGTTCCTGCATGAGGCCGTGGAGACTCTGCGCAGCAGTGCCGTCTGCGCGTGCAAGAGCACACGCGTCTCGAGAAGCCTGTAGCATGCGTTTTTCATCATGGAAGCCACTCGAACAGGCGCATCGTAGACTTCGGTATGCCGTTCTGGCAACGGGCAATACTTCGCTTTGTTTGCTTGCTAGTTTCTTGTGGAGGTTGTGAATGCGCACTCCGTACTTCCTGGTTACCTTCAAAGCTTGCAGCTTTAAGGATGGTATGGCCTTTCTACATCGTGTCTGGTGCGGGCAGTGTAGAAGAGGGGAACGCATTTGCGTGCGCTAGGAGAGGGGTGATTCTGCCTGCTCGTCTCACCACAAGGATGTTGCGAGGCTAGGGAATCGAGGCGCCCATGCCCGCATGCCAAGGTTAGTTAGTCGAGCCATCCCGAGACAAAGGTTTTCT
>NW_013547408.1:0-2086 GCF_000499425.1 Eimeria acervulina
CGCACACAAGTGACTTTACTGGATGTAGCATTCAAGGGCCAGCTGTTCCTTTCACATGAAAACATGTTCTGAGAAACGGCTCACGTAGCAGCTCTGCTCGAGTGAGAACAAACTTTTCATAGCTGCGCTGCATGGACCTAGGCGACTTAGTATTGAAGGCACCTTTGCTGCTGTCCAGCATGCTGAAGTTTAGCGTGAGCTCATTGGGGCAGCCATGGCACTAGCGTCGAGGCTGAATCGTGGGAGTGTGTTCAAAGTAAGCTCTTTCTGTTGCAGACAGTACGGCTTTCGGTTGGACACGTGGCAGTTGCAGTCTTACTACTAGCCGTTGTGAACAACGCTGTATTCCCTTTGATGCCCGTGTTCTCTGGTATGGACCACATGGTTGTTGTCCAGACAGTCCGTTCAGCGCGAAAGGAACAGGGTTCCATTTGAGAGTGCTTCCGTTAGACGAGTGTTGACACCACTTGTTTGGTGCTGGTGGATTCTAGATGCTGGCGATGCGCAGTGGATATATGCGCCAGTATGTGCGTCTACATTCTACGCATACTTTGCTGTTAGTGCAGGCTTAAAACAATTCGGTATCAATCTCCATCGGGCTCCGCTGCAATGTCATATGCACCGGAGCACGGCTATTGGGAATCCAAGCCAAGTCAAAGCGAAGGGAGGGCAGAGAAGCCAGCAAGCTAGCATGCTTTTGAAAAACAATTCTAGGAACATCTGCTGTGTTCTGTACCCTCATGCGGACTTAGAAAGCATGCACCGTGCAGCTCTACGGCAATGCCGAAGGTCTTCATCTGTTCGGCAAGCATGGCTGTACTGGATGCAGCGCGTGCGTGGAAAGGCTGGCCTGCTGTTGTGCAGGCTTGCAGTGCTGCCTGAAAGCCATCGTCCATAATTACGTTTGCCAATGAAGGGCAGGCGGAAACCTGCAGAATTTCGGGCATTCCCTTACGACGCTTGTATACGTTCCAGCAAGTGTGCCCTGAGATAGGACGAGCCGGGCAGTGCATAAATACACTGAAACTGATTCCACCAATGCAGTGTGTTAAAGGTGATATACCACGACGCTATATGCTGTGTTGATGCATTAGACAGCGCAGCGCACGGACAAGAAACCTACATGGTGTTGTATTGTGCAAAACATTGCACTCCGCTGCAGGGCACCTTGTGAAACCGTTAAGATGGTACGTTTGCATATGGCTGCGAAAAGGAGGCTTGCATCTCTGTTGCATCTGCCACTGCAGGCGATAATTGCAACACAGGCATGTGGACAGCCAGACTGCACATAATATCAGGCCAATGAGGAGCCCAGCACCGAACGCAGGGGTCGCGTTGTAAAGTGGGCGTCGTGATCCAATGGCATGGGGCCTTCACGGTGGAATTGCACGCGAAGCCATGCATGTAGGTATGACTTGCACACATTAGTGTTCGTGGTCCAATGCGCTGTAGCCATGGGCTAGCAGTGAATTGTCGTGGGGCTTGGTCATGCTTGTGGCCGGTTAGCGTTTTGGTGGATGCGCGGTCTTGACAGTTGGTAATTCGTTGGGAAACATCAGGCGAACCCGACAGTATTGTTGTTGTGACGGTGAGCCTGCAGCGTTACCGGATTCCGTTTGCTCTTACATAGCGCAGCCAACATTGTGCATTGCTACTTAGGAGGAGGTGAGTCGCATTCGACTCTGGAGAGCCCGAAATGATATTGATTGTAGTGTGCGGTGCCCGCTAAACTCGGCGTTAATGCGCAGCTCCTAACTTACCTGGTATGATGCGTGCGTTGGCGTGTGGCAAACGATATTCGGGAAGTGGCAAGGGTGCTCGTTTGGAATATTTTGCCGTCTTTGCCCTTACATAACGCATTTAACATCGTGCATTGTTTCTTAGAATGTGAGTCACCTGCTGCTCTGGAGAGCTCGAAACGGCATTGATTGTAGTGTGCAGTGCCCCCTAAAGTCGACGTTGATGCGCTGCGCCAAATTTACCTGATAGGATGCGTGCGTTGGCGTGTGGAGAACGATATTAGGGACGTGGCAAGGGTGTTCGTTTGGAATATTTTGCGGTCTTTGCGCTTATATAACGCATTTAA
>NW_013547407.1:0-1026 GCF_000499425.1 Eimeria acervulina
TATTATATATTATATATTATATATTATATATTATATATTATATATTATATATTGTATATTATATATATGTATATATATAAGTTGTTCGTTGTTTGTCTCCTCTTATTCTTCTGGTGTATACACAACTGCATTATATTATTCTTTTTGTTTCTTTTCTCTTTCTTTTGTTTCATAGACTACACAAATGCATTATATATATTATATATATTATATATAATATTATAAAATATATATATTATATGTATACATTATCTTCATCTCTCTTTGTTTTTCTCTGCTTTCACTTACATTTGTTTGTCTCTGTCTTCATGGTGTTGCATGCAGCAGATGCTGCATGCAAAACAAACAAAACTATGAAACAAACAAAACCAAACAGCAAACGGTAGGGGAGAAACCCTCTATTAGCTGTCTTCGCCGCTGCAGCAGAAGCAGCAGCAGCAGCAGCAGCAAGCAGCAGCAGCAAGCCAGATAATTCGAGTTCTTGCTGCTGCTGCATGCGGTGCCTCTGCTGCTCTTGCTGTTTTTATATATTATTTATTATTAATCTCTTTAATTTAACAAACGAAAGAAATGAAGCAAAATATACAACTAGATATCCATAAACAATATATATTCATGCATATATACCTCATGCATGCATATACACGTCATGTATGCATGCATGCATGCATGCATATACATTCTTTATGCATGCATAGATTCTTAATGCATGAAAATAGGCTTTGTGCATGCATGCATTGCATGCATTTATTCTTCATGCATATATATATATATATATGCATCATAAATGCTTCATGAATGCAAGAATATATATATGCATGCATTGCATGCATGCATATATTCTTTATGCATGCATGCATGCATTGCAGGGGAGGGAGGGGCTGTGTTTGTATTTATTGTTTTGGTTTTGTCGTTCTGTTTATTTTGTCATTTCTTTCTGGAGTTGTTCCGTTCATATATCAATTGATCTTGTAGATGTATATATAATATATATTTACTAAATATATTTATTGCATATATATATAT
>NW_013547406.1:0-1026 GCF_000499425.1 Eimeria acervulina
ATATATATATATATATATATATATATATATATATTTATTTATATTTATTTGTTTTTGTTTGTTTAGGCTTGCGTTGCTGCGACCTGACGGATATTCTGTCTCAGAAGATAATTGAGTTGAAGACAGACATCAGCAAATCCAACTGTCTCTGGGCTGACGAAGTTAGTCTTCAAACAAATATTTCTTTTGTTTACTTTGTTTAATTTGTTTAATTTGTTTAATCTGTTTAGTTTGTTTAATTTGTTTAATTTATTTAATTTGTTTAATTTGTTTAATTTGTTTAATTTGTTTAATTTGTTTGATTTGTTTAACTTGTTTAACTTGTTTAACTTGTGTGCAAATATTTCTTTTGTTTACTTTGTTTAATTTGTTTAATTTATTTAATTTGTTTAATTTGTTTAATTTGTTTAATTTGTTTAATTTGTTTAATTTGTTTAATTTGTTTGATTTGTTTAAAGATAAATTTTCCTGGGTTTTGTTTGTTTCGTTTGTTTTTGGTTATGTTTGTTTGTTTAATTTGTTTGTTTTGTTTGTTTTTATGAATTTGTTTCTTTTCCTTATTTCATCATCTGTATATATATAACTACATCATTTCATTTACTTTCTTACTAACTGCTAATGCGTGAAGCTTAGCCAGCAGCAACAGCAACAGCAGCAGCAACAGCAACAGAAGCAGCAACAGAGGCAGCAACAGCAAGATTCAGCAGTAGCAGCAACAGCAGCAGCAGCAGCAACAGCAGCAAAAAGATTACATTGTTTCTTGACTATTTTTATTTTTGAATTTTTTGTTTTGTTTACCTCTGCTTTCCGCCTGCATGCATTATTTATTTATTTATTTGTCTTCGTATTTATTACGTTATTTATATTTATTTATTTATTTATTTGTATATTTATTTATTTATATTTATGTATTTATATATTTCACATATTTATATTTATTTGCAGTCTTTGGTTAATTTTTTATTTGTATTTTTTGTTAATATACTGATTGATTGATTGATTTATTATACATTTATTTATATACAT
>NW_013547405.1:0-3095 GCF_000499425.1 Eimeria acervulina
GTAGGCATGCACATTCGAGCGGACCTGGGATTACGGATACCTCCGAGTTATTGAAATCAGTCTTTGGAAGGAGTGTTTCTAGAATCGACTAAAGGGCCGCAGATTACCCCGTTGTTTGTCCTAGCAGAAGGTACGAATGGCCATGCCATTTGCGTGTTCGGGACGGTCAGTTGATGCAGCATAATCAAATATGCCCGGTTGTTTTTCGATGACGTCCCCGGCACCTATTTCTGTTTTATTTTTCTCGAAGCAGAAAGCGTGTGCTTGTTGGGATGTAGGGAGGAGGAGGCGTAGATTGCTAGCTTACGAAGGCAGTCGTGTTTTTATCGTATTTACACTGTTGGTTGCATTATAGGCACGAGGCAAGACAATAGGATCTAAGTTGTCGGTATGATAGCTTACAGTGGTGCCATCAGTAGACTAATAGCTCGTACATAGTTGATCGGCGTGCCCCTGGGGGTAGAAAACCTGCACATTGTGCTGACGTCATGCGGTAAAAGAAAATGAGCTGCGAATATGACAGGTAAGACTTCAAAAGCAATCATAGGCGAAACCATATCGCTGACCGTGTGTCCACCGAAGAACGCGTGAAAGAGGTTCATTGTCCTTTCAGCCAGTACGTATTCGTTTTGCATTCAGCTGCTTCAGCATTGTTGTACTTTCTCACGCAAACGATGGTGCGACTTGAGGTGTTATCAAGTGGGGCAGTGCATTCTACTGCAGTGTAGGCATATCGAGTGCATTGCCAGCCTCCTTGGCCATGAACCCCGCTGCGCCGGTTACCTTTGAGGCGTTTTTGGCACACTGGATACAATAGATAGCACAAGGCAGACTAAGGGTTGTGGGGGAAATTTCCGACGCAGTCTGTGCGACTAGTGATCTTTCCATTATCAAGTGGGGGCTGTGCATTCTACTGCAGTGTAGGCATATCGAGTGCATTGCCAGGCTCCTTGGCCATGAACTCCCGTGCGTCGGTTGCCTTCGAGGCATTTTTTGCACGCTGGATACAATAGATAGCACGAGGCAGACTAAGGGTTGTGGGGGCAAATTTCTGGAGCAGGCTGTGCGACTAGTGATCTTTCAGAGCGGTTACCCTTGAAAGGCCTTAGTTTTCCAGCACCCATAGTACAAGCAGTGTGCAAGCATGGAGCATTAGCAATGCATGTCTCCGCGTCGAGCCAGGAATATCTAGTTTTTCTGATGCACAGCCGATTGTTAGCGTAGACACGGGAGATCTGTGCTGTTCCATGTTAATCGGAAGGCAGATGCGTGGCTGTTGAAGCGGGTTCATTCAAATAGTGGGTGAGTTAATTGGTTGCTAGTTTGCGCAAAGGGGTGAAGCAAAACAAAATATTGGTGATCAGACTCCCGTACACGGCACAGTATCTGCAGCAAGCGTGGTAGCTTTCCTTGTTGGAGTTAATGCGGATCTGCAATTCAACTGCATTTTGCATTCTGCAGAGAGTACGCTGCCTGTAGTCAAAATCTGTGCCAAATAGTAGCGGTTCTTTTGCGGTGGCCTCCAAATAAAGTGGTTCACGAACACAGGGACTTTTCAGGTGACTTCGTGCACATCTGGAATTCGCGCATTTCATTTTGTGTTTATTTGACGTGCAGTCTGTATGTCAGGCAGTTGTTTCATTACCCTGATTGCACTGTTGGGTGCATGTGTCCCACGAACAACACGATTAGCATTCGGTGGATTGGAACAGAAGGTGGTCTCGATGCAAGTTATGAGGTATTGGTTTTACCTCTCGCGACGCACCCTTGCTGAAACGTTTTGGTGTGTAGATATTCCTGAGGCTTTTGCAGGGAGTAGGTTCATTGCTGTCCCATGTAGATCCAATGGTCGACAGCAAATAGCTTTTATTGTCCAGATTGCTTGCTCGTTATCGAAGTAGATCTTGTGAGCGCGCTTACCTAGAGTGGGTTGAGGGTCGCTGGGGTACGCATGTTTTGTCCAAGCAGAGGGTACGATTGGCCATACCATTCTTGTGTCGGTGTGTGTCAGTTGGTGCAGGAAAATCATGTGTGCACAGTTGGTTTTTCGACGACGCGCTAGAGACTTCGTTCGGCGTGTTTTTTATCAGCGGAGGACGGGTGTATTCGGTGATGCATGGAAGAGGTGGCACGCATTGCTGGTATACGAAGACTCGTTACAATACCCTGATCGCACTGTTGGTAGCATGAGTCCCTCGAAGCACGACATCTCCAGCATTGGGGGAGTTGGAACAGAAGAGGGTGAATGCAAGTTATAATCTACCTCTTGCGGAGTATCCCTGTTGAAACATTTCGATGGATTGATATTCATGCGGGCTTGTGCAGGGAGTACGTTCATTGCGGTCCCATGCAGACCCAATGGTCTAGCTTAAATAGCTTTGTTGTATATATTCGCGTCATCGAAATTGTTTTATCCCGAAGCAGCAGGCGGGTGCAAATGGGGATGCAGAGAAGAGTAGTAGCACAGGTTGCTGGTTTTCGAAGGCAGTCGTTTCATTATCATTGCACTGCTGGTTGCATCAGACTCACGAAGCAAGACGAGCTTGGAGAACGAACAGAAGGCGGTCTCAATGCAAATTTTGAGGAATGCGTTATATCTCGTACGGCGTATCCCTACTGAAAAGTTTTGATGCGTTGATATTCATGCGGGCTTGTGCAGGGAGTACGTTTCTTGCGTTTTCATGCAGAGACAATGCTCGACAGCGAATAGCTTTTATTGTCCTGATTACTTGCTCTTTATCGAAGTCTATCTTTTGAGCATATGTTTCTAGAGTTGGTTGAGGGTCGTTTTATTTGCGAAGACAGTCGTTTCTTTATTATAGTACTGTTGGTTGCAAGACTCCCACGAAGCAAGACACGACAGACATTGGGAGAATTGGAACAGAAGAGGGTGAATGCAAGTTATGAGCCATGCGTTCTACCTCTTGCGGAGTATCCCTGCTGAAACGTTTTGATGGGTTGATATTCATGCGGGCTTGTGCAGGGAGTAAGTTCCTTGCACTCCCATGCAGACCCAATGGTCTAGCTTAAATAGCTTTGTATATATTCGCGTCATCGAAATTGTTTTATCCCGAAGCGGCAAGCGGGTGCAAATG
>NW_013547404.1:0-1653 GCF_000499425.1 Eimeria acervulina
ACTTCAGACAGTGAGCCATCAGCAGATAGAAACTTGGGCTGCAGCCCAATTTACAGCCCCTCTGTCCTAGGAGCTGCTTGGCAGTGACCAGCTGACAGCACTCTCCATGACGCAGTTCGTTTAACGGGGTTTCAGGCGAATCAAATGCTGTTCGTCATTGAACCTGTTGACCGAGGCACTGCTAATACGCGTTGAGCTGATGGGGGTGTGCTGCTGCTTGTGAAAAAAAACGGAATAGCAGCTGTGTAGAGTTTGAAGTGGAAATATCAGGGTGGATGCTCGTAAAACGCCTGGCGCTTGGGTGACTTTTACATTATTTGCATGATGCGTCTGAGCTTGCGGAACAGTTGGTGGGTCTTTCACCGAATGGCTGGGGAAAAGATAGGCAGAGACATGTTCTTGCGAAACAGTCAACCCACCAAGCACGTCAACGAACAAGTCGTGTACATGCTGTTGTGGCGACACGGCGCAGCAGCGGTATTTAACATCAGCGCATTCAGCAGAGCAGGCTGCGTGAGGGGTCGTGTACGCTGTCGCCTGCACTACGGCAAGTATTGAACAGCGCATGTGCCACAGAGGCAAAAACTGGCGACAACGTCCTCTTTTTGTTAATACGCTGGTTGAGGAAGGTGCGATGAAGGCTTGTCGCGCACGGCTGGGTGAGCAACTTGCAAGAGGACGAAGTGCGTCGGGCTTGAAGCATGTGCGGATGTAGGGAAGTGGGGTATTCAGTTGCTTTGAGTGGAGCGTTGGCAACACGCCGCAGGAAGTGCGTTGGGCCTATGGCTCACGCGAAGCTGGCCAGGGCCATCCTGCTCCTCTGCAGGGTGCCCATGTATCGGTGAGAAGAAAATCATGCTTCCAAGCACTGAACAGAGGCTCAGCATAGTGGAAAGCACCCCAATGCTGGAGTGCCTTTAGGAACGCAGGGGCCGGCAGTGCGCATGACGCTCCAAGGGTTGCTCGCCCTTAGAAATGGACGAGCGGACATTTTGAGGTGGAATACTGGTTGGGTTGCGCGTTTTGCTTCGTCGCTAGTGTGCAGAACCTCGCGCATGTCCGTGGGTGCCACTGGGAGTGTTTCAGAGCACTGGCTGCCCTCGGGGTGAGCCGCAGGAAAATGTGAAAGGAGCGATTTGCTGTGCTTCCCATCTGGTGAGGCATGCATCTGTGCCGTAGTACTTGAGTACGCTGGTCAGCGTGCCCCCCTGATGAGAGGGGCGATGACGCTAAAGGTAAACAGCTGCGAACTTTAGGGCTGGTGCTAACGCCACATTCGCAATCGCGTGTTGCGTGGGTGTTGAACATGTTGCGTATGGCGTTAGATGCAACCCTTTGTTGAAATATCGACAGGTCGGCCATCTCGACGCTATGTTGGCTTCTTTGCTTCGGCTCAAGCGGCGGGAGGGGGTTTCCTGGTAGGGCAGTAGGCCCGTATCCAAACGTTGTGTAGGTTGAGCGCTGTGCGATTTTGTGCGTAGGAAGGCATCTCGGGATACGTTTGAGCAAGCGTTTGCGTGCATGTGTGGTAGCGAAGGGATGCTGCGTACGACTGGTTGGTTACACACTAGACAGAACAGCACAGCTCATATTGCACACGGTCATACAGGGGGTACGCAGGAAAGCAAGGTGACACGAACCTGCTTGGCTGAC
>NW_013547403.1:0-1242 GCF_000499425.1 Eimeria acervulina
TATATTGTATTTGCCTATGCCCCACACTCATCACTTTTTGCCTCAGGCTCTCTACCCTTCATATGGCGTGCGCGTTGGTGCAGGCAATATGAGTGGCCCTGGGCAACGATTTGCAGTGATCCAGTACATGCATTTACGCTTCTGCAGGTGGTGCTGCTGGATGATCGTGGTTAAGCGCTTTCACGTCACAGCTATCCAACGCGTGAATGCCCTGTCTGAGACGAGGAGCCTGCAACGTCAGCTGGCATCGCGCTTGACACCGTTGAGCACAGATGGTCAGTGGTGTGAAGGCAGGCGTTTTGCCAAAGCATTGGAGCCACCTGCGTTGGTTACACCGAAACAACAGCTTCGTTGTTTACGGACGAAATGGGCGGGGGAAGGCCAGTGCACACATGGTAACGAGTGAACCGTTGTTAGCGCTGTGGCAATAATGCACAGTATGCGCTGCGTCTCTATGATGGGCTGCAGCTTGTCACTGGGCGCTTTGCGGCTTTGCTTTGGGTCCTCCCGTATGATGGCATGTGGGCGTGTGAGAGTCTTGATCCAGATATACTTTTGGCACACCGTGTAGGTGCTCCGCGGAAGTCCGCCACTGAATTGATACAATGCTGTCGTCACCCTGTTTGGAGATCTGTTGGCACCCCACCTAAGGCCGTCTCTAGCGCGGCGCCGTACTTGGTAGTGGCTGTGTATGGAAGCGTGTTGACGTTCACATAGCATTCAGCGGGTACCATTTCTTCATCACGGTTGTTTGGGGCAATGCAGCGAAGGAAAGCGCTGTTGCGCAAAATGCGAACCCATCAGGTTTGGGTGTCGTGTTGCAGGGATGCTGCAGGTTTGCAGAAAAGCGTCAATAAATCCACGCCATCGTGCAGAGTCCGTCCTTGGTAAGCCTTTACCCACCGTGAGCAGCGGCATAGTTCCAATGAACATGGGATGACGAATGCGCAAGGACCGCCTGAATCACGTAATAAGTGTGCTGCGAAAGAACAAGCAGCGAGTGAGATGATCCCCGGTGTTGTGGGGCGCTAGCGAATGGATTGCTGCCTGTTGGATCCGCATGCTGATTTCGTGTAGAGCATCTACACGAAATTACATGCGCTGGCAGGTGAACAGTTGCGGTGCTTCCTTAGGTAGCAAATGAGTGTTTTCAGCACAGTAGTGAGAATTGGCTAGGCACTGGGGTATAATTGCAGTGTCAAGTGATCCGTTAGGGACGGTTGTTTCTGCATCATCGGGGTG
>NW_013547402.1:0-2120 GCF_000499425.1 Eimeria acervulina
CCGTCGTTGAAGTGAGCTCTGTTTGTCGGTGGGTGTATACGGAGTATTTGGTTAGGACCTCGATGGGCGAGCGTCGTGGTGTGGGGCAGTTTGTCCGCAGACATATAGAATAGCTTTTTTGGCAAAGCCCTTGCTGGTGCTACGACTGCGTGCTGTTTTCCGCAGCGCGTATGTACAAAATAAAGAGCCAGAGTTGAGGAAATCGTGGGCTCTTAGCACTCAAAATAGTTGGTAGCAACTCTAAATGGCGCGAAAGAAATTCAGCCTAATGGCGCGGTAATTTTCACTGTTACAGTTGATCCTGCATGAGAGCAGGTTTGGATTCAAATATGCATTCGTCCAGATTTGTGCAGTTACAGTGCGAGAAGAAGTGTAAGCTAGTTTTGTTTTGGCTGCGCTCCAATTTTGTGTGTACTGTGGGGCAGGGTGTTTCTACGCTGCAATATGCATTTCTGGGACAGAGTGGCATGATAACGATCTGGGTGAATGGGTGACGCAGTATGTGTGCATGGCAATACGTGGCAGGAGGCAGGAGGCAGGAGTGACTACATTCTGTTTTTTGCGAAACGTTTGGTTGTATCAACGCCGAGGTGGGGCATGTGTGGTGTTAGTTGTTCCGCGGAGAAGGGGACTAGCGAACGCCGGGCCGCGGCAGAGGGTGAGGCTTACATGCCTTCTGTCTATCTTCTCGGCGCTTGCACAGAGGAAGGCGGAGCTCGCAGCGCAGCGGATGTCTCTACTTTAGGTAGATTAATCAAGCTGGCTTTCGTTAGGACTACATGCAATTTATGAATCTGTGAGTGATATTTTTTTTTGAGCTATGCCTCTCCTGGCAGCGTGCTTGTGGCACCTTTCTACAATACATAGCGAGCATGATACCGGAGACTTTAATTCAAGTGCGCTTTATGTCCAGCAAGTGTTGTGTAGTTTCCATTTTTGACGGTTCTGAACCTTAGTGGGGTTCGACAAAAACGGGGGTAGCATACAGTCGCACAGCCTGGCGTTTGGCATTGAGCTTGGCCTCCACCTTTGGAGAGTAGACGCAGATTTAATTTTGATGCTAGGGGGCCTGCATGTGCGACAATGGTGGGTTTATGCAGATTGTGTGCACGGGTTTACAGTCAAGGTGTGTCGAGCTTCTTTCCCGTGATGATCGTCCGCCGCTTTGCGCAGACTGTACGCACGTAAAAACGAGCTCATGTTGTCTTGCCGTATTAATTGGCATTATTGCCTTTTGTGTATTCCGTTGGCAGAAGTCGATGTGTGTATGCGTGCCCGCAGATTTGTCCGCAGATTTGTGGAATTGGTACGAGAAGACTTGGGTACTTGTGCTTTTACAGTGTTCTTTTCTGGCATGTACGGTGTCGGGTCTCTCGGCATTGCAGTGTGGTTTGCGAGTTGGAAGCTGGAACTAAAAGACGCACCAATGAATGCGCGAGCCAGTATGTGCGCACCCCAACACTTGAGCGACAGCAATCACAACGCGGCGGATTGGGTCGTCGAACCTTTGACGCTTGGCGCACGCGAGTCAATAAACGCGTGATGTGCATGGCACCTCTCCCTAATCATTAGCCGAGTGAGCAGCAGGGCGCGTTCGTTACTGTGCACCATATTTTTTGTACTTCCTGCATGCTCGCGATTCTCGTCGGTCTTCCCGTTAGACGCGAGTGGACAAGGGCGCCTCATGCAGCCGGCCGTATCGTCCGGCATTTGGTATTGAGTGTGGGAATGACTCGTTTGCTCCGGTGCAATCAGCTTTGCCTGCCTAGTGGCAGTATTTACCTGAATGCTAGGGGATTTGCATGTATGTTTTCGTCGTGGGGCTATGCAGTTTGCGAGGACGTGCTCACGTCTGCTGTGTGGCGAAGCTTCTTCTGGCGTCACTACTGCGCGTCGTTTCTGCCACAATGTGGGGGGATTTGGAGGCTTTAGAGACCAGAACGGTCTAGATAACGCGGAGGGCATTCAGCATTTTGACTCGGTTAGGGATGTGCTGCATCATCAGCTTGTATGAGAGCACGCATGAATGCGTGCGTGCGTGCTGACGGATTTATGCAGTTGCAATGTGACATGCATTGCCAGCTCGTTTGGCTTCAATCACTGGGTGTTGTGGCGTTGTG
>NW_013547401.1:0-2306 GCF_000499425.1 Eimeria acervulina
TATATATATATATATATTTATATTTCTGTTTATATTTATTTATTTATTTATAAGTATAGAGTAAAGAAGAAGAAGAAGGAGAAGAAGAAGTAAATGTTTATTTGTTTTGTTGTTTGTTTTTGTGTTTTAGGTGTTGGCTGCGGATCTGAAAGCTGACGAAATTGAAGTCGGCGTCGTCTCCAAAGCGAATCGCAATTTTCGTCTGTTATCAAATCAAGAGATTGAAGCGCAGCTAACAGCAATAGCAGAAGAAGATTAAATAAAAAGAACAACTAAAAAGATTAACTCAAAAGAATAAATAAAAAGATTAACTCAAAAGAATAATTCAAAGGACTAGTTAACAAGGATGCAGCACAGACTGTGCTTGCATTATATATCATAAGTTTAAGCACAATATTATTATTGCTGTTATTATTATCATCATTATTATTATGTTATTGTTGTTATTATTATATTTGCACTCCAAACACTACACCTACCAAGCCCTAATACACACACACGCACACACACAAACCCTGCATGCATGCATGCATACATGCATGCATGCATGTGCTATTTCAAGCATAAAGCATTTCCAGTGTTGTTGTACACCTGAAGAGCATGTGGCTGATGTGTGGGGTGTGGGGTGTATGTACACCTCAACTTGAATATCTCGGCGGCGTCGATTCTTCTTCTTCTTAGGCGGCAGTCAGCCGTTGTTTAAGAGAGAGAAGAACTGCGAAATGTGTTGTTATTATCTTTAAAGAAACAAAACCACCAGTGTACATACACCTGAATGAACGCATGCAAATATTTGCTCCTAAAACCCAACGTTTTCGGGTGTACGGACACCTCAAACTCTTCATTTCGCATTCATCAACAGCCTGTACACTCCAATATAACCAACCAACTGCAGCACGACCTTCAGATGTCCCTAGAAAATAGCAGCAGCAGCTGCTGCTGCTGCTGCTGCTGCAGACGGTGCTGCTGCATGCGGCTTCAGCAGCCGCCTTTACTATGAAATTTAGATATAGCTGAGTTGTGATATAGGTGGAGGTATGGGTATTGATTCAGGTGTATAGACAGCGTGTAGAACAGGAAAGAAGAAGAGTTGATTTGTTTGTGCGGCGGAGAGCAGCAGCAGCAAGAAGAGGCCTCTCTTTTCCGCGTCTGTTGAGTTTAGGGTTTAGGGTTTAGGGTTTAGGGTTTAGGGTTTGCCTTTTCTTTGTGATGATTGTCTAGGGTGGTTAGGATCTGAAGAGGTTGTTGTATGCCTCTGCTGCTGCTGTTACGTTATCATTTAGCTGCTGGATTGTATTATTTTGTAATTCTTTGATTTTGTCTTCACCAAATGTCTCTCTTGCTTCATCGAGGAGCACCTGAAAAATCTCTGCTTGCATATTTTCATCTATCTTTTTCTGAGGGTATTGACGAGCGGTAAGCCGATCGAAGAGGATTTGCGTCTCTGCTCGTAGAACAACTACAAGAGCAAACCAAGAAGGGTGCATGAAGCTGCATGCATGAAAATCAACAAGTTTGCCGCCTTCTCGTAAGAGTTCTTCTAACCTGTCTGCAACCCGATCTTCATCAAACACACTGCACTTTAACTCATCATCCCACTCACTGTACAGACCCTCTTCGCTTATTAACTTCGCCACATTTATATGCGCTAACTCCAACTCCTCTGCAAGCTGCTGACTAAAAGTTGTCTTACCCACGCCAGGTGTACCCGTCACCAATATGTTTGGTCTCCGCTGCATCTTCAGGAACAAATACTGAAAATTCTCTTCTGTTTAAACATCTATTTTAATCCCAAGTCTTGAAAATAATGCACAAGCTGAATACTCACGCCTGGCTAAGGAACAGAAGGAAGTAGTATGCGAGCAGCCCCAGCACGGCCTAACACACGAAAGGCGAAAAAATCATGTATTCCAAAGGAATATTCATAAATTTCGATTGTTTTAGATGTAATCGATTAAAAAATACCCATTAATCAGTGTTTAGAGTCGCAACAACGTCGACAGACAGCCAGACAAACAAAACGACAACGCCAGAAGTCTGGGGAAAGGGTTAAGGAAATTGAAAAGCCAGCATCAAAAGAACAAAGCCTTCTTACTGAGGCGATCCAGTTGAATTTGTGTTGAAATACTCAAAACAAACAAACAAAATGAAGTCTTTTCCTCTCCGCTGAGCCTCTAATAGCTGAACTTCTCTGCAGGAAGGCTGATGGGAAGACGCCTTCAGCATCGAAACGAAGCCAAGCAAGCGGCAATTACAGAAAGTTAATTATTTTTAGACGACAATGCCCTGCAATTTAGCGGTAATAT
>NW_013547400.1:0-2321 GCF_000499425.1 Eimeria acervulina
ACGCTAGCCTCATGCAGTGCGCCTCTGCGCACCAAAGCAGTCTCGCTGCTGCACCTTGAGTTGCGTCCATCAGCATCGCGCGGAGGGAGCATTCTATGGCTCGGCATTCAGCATGTATTTAATTCATGGTGATTACAGTCCCGAAAGGCAAATACGACAGCCTGGCGGTTCGGCTATTAAAGGTATATAGGCTGAAGCAGCCTGCTTGTCCCAGAAGGCTGATAGACGTACTCAGACTGGCGTTCCCCAGTCCACGGGGAAGTGGCGCTTTCAATGTGATTTCATGAATACGCTGTTGCAGCTTTCTCCTTTCAGGACAGTTGCCTGCTCACCGTAGGGTAAAACAAGGCTCGGTTAGTTAATTTTATCGTAATGGCAGTGGAAACATCGTACTAGCAGTTGTTTTCCTGCGGAAAACCTACTCCAGGCGTGTATAAGGAGCCAATATTGAATTGTGGCATATTCCTGGATAATGTGCTCCAGCACATGCAGTAGACCTTGTTTGGGGCGTTGTGCTGCTTCAGGAAGTATGCTGGCTCTACATACTGTTGGACACAACTTCTCAAGGCATGGAGAAGGAGAAGGGAGCATGGCCACAAGCGACTTCGTAATGGTTGAACTATTTCAATAAATGCCCAATGATAACATGAAAACTAAAAGATTAGGTCGCAGGAGGCCATTGGGGCCATAGGCTGTCCTACGCTGTAACCCTGCTCCGGCTTCACTCATTTGTACTGGCGAGGAATGAAGCGCATTGCAGTGCGCACGGCGGTTCAACATTATCAGCGAAAGATGATCTCGCTCGGACCAGTAGCATATTTACCTCTATGTGAGCTTTTGGTTTGTTTATGTTGTTCGCAAGCACGCTGAATTGTGTTCTGTGTTTAGGGTTAGAGCGGCTGGATTTTTGTAGTCGCATGCATTGCAGTGCGCACGGCGGTTCAACATTGTCAGCGAAAGATGATCTCGCTCGGACCAGTAGCATATTTACCTCTATGTGAGCTTTTGGTTTGTTTATGTTGTTCGCAAGCACGCTGAATTGTGTTCTGTGTTTAGGGTTAGAGCGGCTGGATTTTTGTAGTCGCATGTCCTACGCTGTAACCCTGCTCCGGCTTCACTCATTGTACTGGCGAGGAATGAAGCGCATTGCAGTGCGCACGGCGGTTCAACATTGTCAGCGAAAGATGGTCTCCCTCGAACCAGTAGCATTTCCCCCTATGGGAGCTTTTGGCTTGTTTATGTTGTTTGTAAGCACGCTGAATTGTGTTCTGTGTTTAGGGTTAGAGCGGCTGGATTTTTGTAGTCGCATTCTCACTTGCCGCCACTGTCCAGTTTGGGTTTGTAGTTGCTTTTATCCCCTTTATGCGCTTTTGAACAGCAACCTTAACTACTGGCGTTCCAGGGATTACGCGGGAGCAGGCGCAAGAAAAGCTGCCCAGCCAAGGGCGCGTGTTGGGCAGGAAGGCCAACGCTAAGATCTTTCAGGGGAAGTTGTTTCCTAGTTTGCCACGTGACGTCTGCCAGATTGCCACAGAGGTGCAAAGGTATTTGATTTTTTAACATGATTCAGGAGTACATGGACGGACTCCGAATGTGTGTTGGACTATATGCTCACGTATAACGTGCATGCGATAACGAACTATTTCTGCATCACTACGCTAATTTGTGTTGGATGTGGCGTTTGGCACACTATGCTGTTACGGGCTGTTGAGGTCTAAATACTGTCTGCACGGTATTAGCGAAAGCATCTTTGGCTGAACCGACTAATGTAAGGACGAAACCGCACGGTGCAATGTGCAGCGAAGGTGGAGCCAGTCGTGTGGTGCTACTCCTGGCCAAACCTTTGGACGGCCTCTTATTCGAAATGCTACAGAGACGTGGCATAAGCTCCTACGTGCCACGAATGGTACCTGGAAACGTTCACGAATGTCGAAGCGCCACCTACGTACGGGGCGGCATGCCGCTCGTTCTAAAAAAAGAATCAACAGGCAATACTTTTGCATTCAGTACAGGCCTTTTTTGTATTCGCATCTCAGTAGCCATTTGCTGCCAGGTTTTTAAGGGCGAAAACTTGATGTAGTGTGCTGACTACATTGAGTGACTATTTATGTCGAAAAGAACCGTATATTCAAAGTATCGCATCCGCCGGATTCTGGCATGACATTCGCTACTCGCCTTTCCAGTGTGGTTGTGTGAATATTTCGCCAGGCAGATACGAACTTGGAGCCAGCCCTACAGCATCCCAATTCCTGGTTGATGTAGGAAGGGGTGGCCTAAGTTCTGCTCCGCAGTCAAAAAATGTGTGTAATTATGACTGACCA
>NW_013547399.1:0-1967 GCF_000499425.1 Eimeria acervulina
ACAGGGCACTGCGCATATTAGGAATTCAAAGAGTCAGCTTTAGTATCTTGCATGGCAATGCACAAATCGTATTTGCAAACAGCGAAGCCGAGCAATGCATGATCGTGGCTCCAATTTCCCAATGGCTTGGCGTTCTCGACAACTTGTTTAATAAAAACTCGGAGTGAAAATCCGCATACAATTGACAATCCCCACTTTCGGAGAAGTCAGTTTCTTTTGGAGAGTGACTCATTTTTTGACGGAACTACTTTGACCACGGAAGAATGGAGTGTTGCGCTGGATTGCCGTGCAAGCCACTCTTATATCAATAGCTCTTGTACCATGGGACTTCACGTTTGCGCACTTCCTGCGTTGCGCCAAATTACTAAACATCGTAAACTAAGGACGCGAGCAACGCGAAAGTATGAAACGTTTCAACAGAGAAAACCCCTAAATTCTAGGCTCAAGGCTGCCAATTTCGAGAGTTAAGTCGGCAACACAGTACATTCCCTCTACACTACCACATGCAGAACGTGAACTACGTCGTGGCTGCAGCCCTAAACTAACGCAGCCTATTGAGCTCGTGTGCGCAGCTGGCAACTATTAGACGCACTGATGAACCATTTGCACCAAAAACCCATTATTTCCCGGATGCACATCAACTGACTACAATACGTTTCTACTCAAGCCTTGAGCAGAGAAGCTCCATAGCAGCCATGCTGCCCAAATAACCTTCATCTGGAGTTTGCCTCTTTCCGAACTGCAAATGATGAAGGTGGCAAGAAGACTGTTATTTGCCCCGTTAAACCTGCTTGCTAGCAAGATGGAGGTTGGGGCGCCTAGCACACAACTTGCGAAGCAACATCAAGACAACAGCAGTTCTCCTGTGACATGTCAAGCTAAAGAAGGTAAGCATTACGCTGATCAGGCGAGCTTGTTGCTCACGCGTTGCATTGTCCCAGGCCTAGCTGGTTGTCAAGCTTTGCCTGCACTGAAATCGAAACCCGCACACAGTGGTCCGCCTTTGGCGTCGACTTACCCGCTGCTAGGCAGGCTCCTCATACCCTTGCAAAGTTTGCCTGGAGTATTTTGTTTTCAGAAATGTGCCTTCACAACTCCCCACATGGGTTTCTCACAAGCCTTTGGATAAGGTCCCGCCTGACCAGCCAGCTAACGGCGTTGTTTGCTTCCATGCAAATGAAATAGTCTTCTACGGAATAGCACATCGCGGCGGCACCTCTGGGTACATGTGTTGCATGACACACTTCCAATGGAGGGCTTGGTAGAAAAGGCTGGTGGGGTGCCTGCTGCTTGCCAGCCGGTCCACCACGCGGCAACACCCCACTGCAGCACTCACACGTATTTAGGACTGACGCACCTCCTGCGACCCAACAAGCATCCGAAAACAGCATACAACACGCATGGCATAACCAGTGTTTGCTTGGGGTTACTACAGGTGAATGCACTACTCCATGAAAAGTAGCTTATTCCCGGCTCTCAAACCCATGACACAGCCCAGTCAGGCTAGTCAGACAAATGTGCATTTTAGCTAAGTCACCGTTTGCATACACAGCTGAACCATGTGCGGGCGTCCCGGGAAGCAATCATGTTTCTCTCTTTATGCGCCGCTGCCATACTTCTGTGCGCGCAGTTAAGCGACAGCGCGAAATGCATTGCCGGGTTTGTTGCGGTCCATCCCTAGATGGCCAGAGAAGAAGAAACCCTGGGGTATTCAACAGGACTGTTGGCCACTAGTGCGCTTGTTCGTCAGCCACCGCCGCTGCCTCGCCTGAACCAGCGCCCAACAATGCCCAACACGAAAAAACTTGCTAGCGTACATGTTGTGTACCGCCATCACCTTCTGTAGAACCTCAGTAGACGTTCTGCTATGGACAGCCTTAAACTTTTCGTGCATTGGGAGTGCAATCGACAAATCTAAGCACATGATGAAGGCGCCCCGTCTACGAACGTCGCTTATCGTGGCTATA
>NW_013547398.1:0-1016 GCF_000499425.1 Eimeria acervulina
TATATATATATATATATATAATAAGCCTGCATGCATATGAATTATTACACTATATGTGCATTGATATATATAATATATATAATATATCTATATATGTATATTATATATATATAATATTATATATACGTATATGAATGTGCCTGCCTTGTCGTTTTGTTTGTTTGAGTGTTTGTTTGAATTTGTTAATTTATAGTGTCTCCTTTGCTGTCTCCTTTTGATGTCTTTCTGTGTCGCCTTATAGAGAAGCCGGGGGCCTCATTCTAACAGAGAAAGTATTAGGAGCAGGGGCTCAGCTAGGGAGAGATACATCAACTTCAAGCACAGTAGAATCGAAGATAACAACGCTGCAGCAATTTGCTGAAGGTTTACAGTCGCTGCTGCTGCGTTCAGAAGAAGCAGAAGCAACAGCAGCAGCAGCAGAAGCAGCAGATAATGCAGAAGCAGCAGCAGATAATGCTGCAGCAGCACCATCAGCTGACTCACCAGCACCAGCAGCAGGCACACCACCAGCAGAAGCAGCAGAAGCAGCAGCAGCAGCAGCAGCAGCACCAGCAGCAGACGGTGCAGCAGCAGAAGCAGCACCAGCAGCAGCAGATACAGCAGCACACTCCAAAGAAGATGTCCCTGCTACTGAAGCTGCTGCGGCTGCTGCAGAGGCATCAGCAAACGTAGAGAGCAGCAAGGAAGCAGCTGCTGCAGCTGATGATACGCAAGCAAATGCTACTCGAGAGTATATCTTACAGGCAGAAGAAAAAACCTCAAAAGAAGCAGCAAAAGAAAATAAAGAAACACCTGAGGAGACACCTGAACAAACCACTACTAAGGGAGACAATCAGCAGCAAGACAGCAGCAATGCTGCAGACGAAACAAACAAACAAACAGCAACACAAAATAACACAGAAGAAACAAACTGAGACCGTAAGACAGCAACATATACATTAATATATATAATATATAATATAATATAATATATAATATAATATAATATAATATAATATAATATAATATAATATAAT
>NW_013547397.1:0-33926 GCF_000499425.1 Eimeria acervulina
TATATATATATATATATATATATATATATATATATATATATTCTTGGGTGGGGCTTTTGCATTGCCAAAGGCGAGGGACAGTTGCGATTTATCTATGCATTTGTTGCATTCCTCTAATTGTTTTTTCGCTCTATGTTGGTTATATGGTTTAGTCGCGTACAAGGATGGATAGAGCGAGAGCAGACATATCTTCTTCCTTCTTGCTGGCATTGCTTTTACGTGCAGCACCCCTGCACAGGCACAAACGCGTTTACATGTTGAGTCTGAAGCCCAGAAGATCTCCAATGAACGACAATATTATAAACAAATATTTTATGAACCGAAATACTCTGAACAAATATATTATGGACGAAAATATAATGAATATAATGTACGAGCAAGACCAGATCAAAGCAGGAGGCCGCCGCCAGATAATGTACGTATTGCAGTAGACAGTGAACAGGTGCCCGGTGTACATTGGTGAAGCACAGTTGTTTAAATAGATGCTTATATCAATGCTCACTTCTCTTTCTCGAAGCGTTTTCTGTACTTCTCGGCAATGGCATCGAACTCGCGAAAGGACTTTTTGTATTTTTCTGTGGCTTTGATTTTCTGATGGGCAGACGCAGCGAAGGGGGGCAAAAATTTAAACCCGAAGCCCCAGTATGTGTTTATTCAGCATGCCAGGCGATATTGTTCCAGTTTTTGTCGGTGTTCCTTTCAGTTCATGCAAAGTATTTACCTTCGCTTTGAGGAGCTCGGAGAACACGTCCATGTAGCGTTTGCAGTCGGAGGGGTCGCTAAGAGGAACAAATTCGAAAAATTTAGACAAGTCTCCGTCGAATCTGTTGTTATTGCATTGCAAAACAAACACAGGTGGCTGTTGCGGTCTTCCTGCATTCGTTTGTTTGTTGTCGGGCAAAACACAGATGCAGTTCGTGAATGCATAATGAATATATTTGCGGCGTGCAGCTCAGGCTATGAATGCAGAATGGGCGCCATCCCATGTCTAATTGCATTTGTGTCTAGAGTACTTAGCAGTGAGGATCATGTGGCTAGAAAGAGGATGGGGAAGTGCCCTTGTGTTCTGATAGTGTGAATACTCGGTGCCCTTTCTGTTGACGTAAATCGTAATCCACAGACACATTTTAACTAATGAGGTGCTAGGGCTGCGCGTGGGTTTGTATGTTCGCGTTTTGCGGCGTTGTTTACCTGTTAACAAAGTCTTCTATGTCCTCTTTCTCCTCTTCGCTGCCGATGTAGCGGCGCTTGAACTCATTAATGGCTTCTTCTGTCACTTCGGGGAACTTCTCTCTGTAGAATGCATACGCCTCCTCGTACGACTTGCCTTCGAGGCTTTCTTCTCCCGTCTCTCCTGCGGGTGGTCACGTGGAAAACCAAATTAAGACGAGTGAACGAAATTTCAATCCAGCTCCTCCGGACTTCGCAAATTGATGCACTTTAACGTAGAAAATACGGACTGGGGGAAAGGTGAACGTTCCCGCAAATTTCAACGTAAAATGTGCGGGTGAAATGCAACGTGAATATCACGAAGCCCCTGAATAGGAGGGAGGGAGCGCTGTGTGACGCCCGCCTCGCGTCCTCTTCTTTGCGTGTTCTCCTATTTTATTGCTTCAATTTGCAACAACTTCAAATAGAAACAACTGGAAGCTGGTGCAGCGCTGCGTCGGCAGAGGGTTTAGCTCGCCTGTTCTGTCGTAGCGTTCCCTTTTCTTTGGGTCATTTAGGACGGCGTAGGCGGCTTGAAGCTGCTGGAAGTGTTTCGTGGCTTCCTCTACTGAAATGTTTTCCGTGTCGCCCTTACTCTCACCGCTTCCTTTCTGCCTCTGACGAATCTTATCAGGGTGGCACAGTAGAGCCCTGCGTCTGTAAGCAGAAGTAATTTCCTTTTGAGAGGCATCCCGCGCAACGCCTAGGAGGTCGTACAGCGAATGAGAAGCTGCACCAGGTTTCCTGTTGGCTTTAGAAGAGGGTTGAGATCCCCCCCTTTCTTCCTTTCCAGGCTTCTGGTCTTTAGGGCTTCTTCTAGCGGCTTTCTTGCCCTTTGTGGTGTCCTCACTGCTGTCCTCGTTAGCATGTGCCTGCCGCCGGCAAGATCTGGACATCTTCTTGGTTTTCGCTGTGCGATGCTAGAAGGTACCACTAAATAGACTTATATGCAGAGGCTAGCGGCAAAACAGCGACCTGTTTCCTTCCCTTTTGGCACCAGGCGAATGGCAGATGATGGGGTGGGTGTAGGGTGAGTAGAAGCTCGACTAAGGTGCTTGCTCCCCTAAAACAAAAATGAAGAATTTAGATATCAACACAAAAGAGAAGCTGCGAAACAGGAAGACACACCAGAAAACAATGGCTCTCCTCAAGCAGCCCGTCGCGTTCAACCCCACCGCTCTACACACCGGTGGCCCCCGGAAGCCGACACAGGTGTAATTTCGGGAGCAAACGTGTCATATGCCGTTTTAAAGTAGATTTTTGCCTGTTTTTTTCATCTGATGGGGCACTAATGTTGCCAAACAATCACTGGAGGGGCGGGTTTAGCACGTTTCTCTCCGCTCACCATCTAGGGGGCCCTCCAAGACAGTCAGCCTCGTGCCCTCCTATTCCAGCATTTTCCCCTTCGGGCGATTCTGAAACCGACGGAGGCAGTCTGGCGCTCTATTTCCTATTGGAGGAACCAGCAATCAGTCTTCTCTTCACAAAGCTGTAGTGGCAGGACGGCGGCATCGGCGCTGCCTCATGGGTCGCACGTCGTCAGCTTTTGTTTTCCTGCAAAGTTCTGACTACGAAATCCGGTTGCAGATGCATGTTGGATGCTTATAGTGCGGCTTCTGCTGCGCTCAGTGGACAGTTGCTGCTGCCCCGAGCCTTTGGTGGCAGCTCGTAACGTTGTATTTCCCCCCAGTTAGCTAGCTAGCTACGGCTCATGGAATTCGGGCTTTCAGATGAGCGCCTGCGGACGGCCATTCGCCTCAGCAACGAGGCAGCCGCTAAGGACTCAGCGGGGCATCTCCCGGAGGCATTCGAGCTGTACAAACGGGCCCTAGAGAACTGGAGGGTCGTCTGCAAATGTAAGCCAACTTCCCGTCACCCACCCCAGGGCTAGGGCTTTCTTCCGTAGACTTTCTGCAGTTAGGGCTTTTAAGGATTTATAGGGATATGCTCTCAGGATATGGGGTCTTGGGTATTAGGCTGTCTGGCTTGGCACTCCAGCGCAAATTTCAAGCTGGTGTGTCGCACCACTTGCACAGCAGCTGAGGACGGAAAGTCCCCACATTGCCAGAAGTCTTTGATTATTCCTTTGAGTCTGCATCTAATGCAGAATTGAGCGGATTTGTAGCTGACCTTGTGTCAAGTGTATGCTTTGTGTTTCCACATGCAACATTTTAAAAGGTGCATTTTATATTTGAATATGAAAAAATAAACTGCCTTGTGATGAGCCCGCCACTGGGTTTGTCTGTATTTCTGCAGTTCAGCAGAACCCAACGCTGAGGGAGCGGCTGTACAGGCGGATGGACGACTACATAACTCGGGCAGAGCAGCTAAAGCAGCTTCTTCGTCAGAGCTCAGCTTCACATTTGCGGCAGCGTTTGCTTCTCTACACACCCTCTCCCCCAAAGCCTCTGGGCCGCAATTCAATTCATGCGGCCGTCACTCCTCCTTCCCGCTCCCCAGCCTCCCCTTCTTTTCATAACACGCCTGCCAATGCCTCAGCGGCAGACTGCACAGTTACCACCGTCAAGTCAGATGCGGATGCTGCGGAGGGGGAACGCATAAAACAGAAACTGGCGCGTGAGAGGTTTCGCGCCCTTTAGTCGTTGAGTTTTGATACAACACTAGAAAAGAAAGCGGGACTCAGTGCAACGGTGGATGTGTGCTGGTGCTGCTTTCCTTCGACATTCAGATGCCATTCTCACGGAAAAACCGAACTTCAGATGGTCAGACGTTGCGGGTAAGCAAGCGCTGCGTAAACACTTGGGCTTTCAGGCAGCGGGCCAAAGAAGCTGAGGGTATAGGGTTTGTATTGATGAATTTGCATTTCCCTTCATGCGTGCATTAGGGCTGGAGTCGGCGAAAGAGGCGCTGCAAGAAGCCATCATTCTCCCATCTCGCTTTCCTAGCCTGTTTACTGGTGAGCAGAGGCCCCAGCAGAAAGAGAAGCAACGCACTTTGCTTGTCAAAGCTTGAAGTGTACGCACAGCTCCTCTCTGGATCTTCAGGCGAAAGAAGACCTTGGCGCGGCATTCTTCTCTATGGAGTCAGTGTCTATCCCATGCTGTACAGTCTCTTCTTGAAACTGAGACGTAGTTTTGATGCCCCGCTGCTGCTTCTGCGCATGGTGGTGCTGAGTGCTGCTGAATGGGGGCTGCAGTAGCGCCAGATCACATGGATTTTGGGTGCTTCCAGCATTGAGGCTTGTGCTTTCAGCCCCCCGGGACAGGGAAGACGTTTCTGGCGAAGGCTCTTGCAGCAGAGGCTGATGCAACGATCCTCTCGGGTAAGAGTGTGACGTTTAAAGTTCGTTCATTGAAATACTGGAACGCCAGTAAGAGTAGCCATGTATCATTTGTAGGTGTTTCCTGGAGTGGGGTTGTTGCGCTCCAGCACTGTCCGTGGTCACTCACACCCTGTTTTTGTGTCTGTCTGCCTTTCTTTTTGTCTATCTGAATTTTCGTCTGCCTCAATTCCGAGTGTGCTGCTCGCAGTGTCGGCGGCGGATCTGGTGAGCAAGTGGCAAGGGGAGAGCGAGAAGTACGTTCTGTTGATTGTTTTTCTGTTTTTCTGTCGGGGGCTTTCGCTGCTCGAAATTGGGCTACAACGTGTGATGCACGCAGCTTTCCCCATTTTATTTCTTTTATATTTACCTCTGTCACGTTGCTGTGCCGAAGTGGAACTGAATTGCTCCGCTTGTGTGCCCCACTGCGAAACCTCACTTTTGTGTTTTCTCACTACGGAACTGCACGGATTGTGAAGGTGAATTGGAAAGGGGATGGAAGCCTTACCAGCAACCTTGACGGAGTTTTCACTTAGCCCAACGTGGGCCCGTTTTCTGTTTTTTCTTTTTTGTATGTCGAGTGCAGCATTTTGCATCTGTTTTGGTTCTCTTCATGCGGGTTTTCTCCAGCCGTAATAGCAACTTGGTGATTGCCTTGTGCTTTCCGCTGAAGTTTTCAAATCTTTGCAGACTGGTTCGCTCGCTATTTGAGCTGGCGCGGGAGCGGAGGCCTTCCATCATATTTATAGATGAGATCGACTCCATGTGTGGAGGTTCGTCCTAAGTCTTATTCCATTTGCCTTTGGGTCGCCGTTGTCCCTGCGAGATCGAAAGGAGCTGCCGCAGTGTATGCGCATATTATATATACATAATGATTCAATATACCTATAGGTGTATGTGGATATGCATTTTCATAACACATATTGGAGTGGGAAGTGCATGCGTCTTGTTTTGGCGTCCAGCTCGCTCGGAAAGCGACAGCGAATCCTCCCGACGCATGAAAACGGAGTTTCTTATCCAGATGCAAGGCATCAACTTCGATTTAAGCGAAGTCCTCGTTCTGGGGGCAACGGTAGGCCAGGCCGTCCGACATCAAACCCCGCATTTATAGCATCACCTCAAGGTTTGGTGTATAGAAGTGTCCCAGCAATTGCTGAGTCTGTGCAGAACACGCCGTGGGCCCTGGACGCTGCGATTCGGCGACGGTAAGCAGCGACCTTGGGTTCCCCATGTATTTTCACCAGCCTCAGCGGGTCCTTGCGCAGGGTTGAGGGTTCAGGTGCTCGAGTTGACAAGTCGGCAAGCACGTTTTGCTCGGGGTGTCCAGCACAACTGCTCGAGTAGCGATCCTTGCTGTTAGATGTGGAGCCTCGCAGGTTTGAGAGGCGCATTTTTATCCCCCTGCCCAAAGTTCAGGCTAGAGAACAATTGCTTAGATCTGGCCTGGGCGGCACTCCCCACCACCTCAAGGACGCCGACTTCCGCCATCTTGCGATAGAGCTCGAAGGGTCTGCTGCGCCGCTTCAGTGGTTTCTAATGAGTTGAAAGTTTATTGTACTTCTTTAATGTGGTAGTGGCACAGTGGAGTTGACAACTATGGAAGGAAAGCAAAACTAGAAAGTGAAGGTATTCATATTGGGAAACTGAAAACTACAGCACGCGCTTCTTGCTCTTCTGTTCCTTATGGTTTAGGTTTAGCGGCTCGGATATCTCGGTGCTTGTTCGGGATGCATTATTTGAGCCAATTAGGAGGTGTCGCACGGCGACGGCTTTCAAACAAGTGATGGTTGATGGGCGGGCCTTCTATGTGCCGTGTCGTCCGGGTGAGACTTAAGGACTAGAATACGCCTGTCTCCACAGATGCGGCAGTGCCCTCATTTCCCACCATTAGGATTTGTTCGTGATTGCTCTGTTTAATGAGCTGGAGAGGTTTAAATACTTCTTGCTGCAGATGACTCCGACCCAACTACGCGAAGAATGACTTTGATGTCCGTCCCGTCTGACAGACTGTTGCCGCCAGAAGTGACAATGGTGGGTGCCAAACGCTGCACGTACTGCAAGCTCTGCTTTTGAACTTTTTGGATTTGAAGGCAGCAGTACTAGTTCCTCTGCATGTCCATGTGGGTTTGGTTTTTGTGCAATTATTGGGAGTACTTAATTCTGGTGTCTTGAAGTAAATTTCGAACAAATGCCGCAGGAAGACTTTCATTCTGACTAGTTCCTCTGCATGTCCATGTGGGTTTGGTTTTTGTGCAATTATTGGGAGTACTTAATTCTGGTGTGTTGAAGTAAACTTCGAACAAATGCCGCAGGAAGACTTTCATTCTGCCATGCGACACACCCGCCCTTCCGTCAGCCAGGAGGTGAGGCCATGGGCGGTGCGGTTGTTTCTATTCCTTCCTCTTGTTTTCAACCAGTACACGATGTGTTCGTCCGTAACATGTCTGCCTTAATTTCTTCCTCGTTTAGTGGGATGAGTGCACTGGGAGATTTTGCCTTCAGGACTTGCGAATGCATGTCAGCTGGACAGAGCAGTTCGGTCTGGAAGGCAGCTGACAGCTTCCTAACCCACCTCTTGCCTCATTTCTAGCTGGTACTATTTTAAACAACGTTGTCGCTTTAAATGCAGCAGCTCCCGTCCAATTCCGGCTGTGCAATTGTCACATGTGGGAGATTTTTATCCGTGGCCTCTCCTCGAGTGCCTGGACATCTCGACGCTTGTAATTCTTAGCCTTCAAGATATCCCCATTAGCCGTGTAATTTCCTGTGACAAAATTGCAGGCTGAAGCGTCCAGTATCCTGACAACAGCTGTACGCTGTGATAAATAAAGCTCCAGTATATTCGCAGTGGATTTAGATACTGATTGAGCAGAAGCCTACAAGGCCCTCCACAAGTTTTATCCATCTCTGCTAGCGTGCGGGTGTTGAGTGCCAACAATAGTCTGCACTGCTAGTGTACGCAACAAACAGGAACTTGGTTGTGCCTACATGAACGGTTGCCTTACAACACTAGTTGCAGAAGGGCGCTCTATAACTCATGACAGACGCCCTCCCCTACGCACCGCCCTCAAGCGCTTGAGCCGCTGTGCCCTGGCGGGGCGGGGGCTGTCAGAGTCATCGACTGTATGGCAGTCCCCGCTCGGCCAAGATAGGAATTCCGAAAGAACAGATGACCTCCCCGCCATTCCTCATTGGTCCTCGGCACAGCGGCGTAAGGGCCTGGGGCAGGTACGAAGAATAGCCGGCCTGTCGTGACAAACACTTTAGACAATCGACGTACACTTTCCTGGCCCTCACTGACCAGCTGGAAAGCAAGTAGAGGCGAGCGTGCCGTTTCCAGTTATGCAATGCTACTCAATGCGTCAGGTCGCACTTTAAATAAAGATCCACCATATCTACTTAAGTAAGTTGAGTTGTAAACTGAGCTTCTTAATTTAAATCCAAATCCCAACCTCATCCCATGCTATTTTAGCAATGATCGTTCTCGATGCGTACACCTGCAATGACTTCGTTATGGACGCACTTCCGCGATGGTAAGTGCATTTCCCGGTTAGCAACGCCACGTGCCTTCAATAACTAGAATTGAACAACCAGAAATATCCTTGGTTACATTTTTGTGTTGCCTTGGACGGATTACAGGATTTCAGCAGGTGGAAGTTTTCGTTCATCAAAACAACCGAATGGCACACCCGTCTCCTGAAGGTTCAAGATAGCTGCGGGTCCAGTTGAGCTGCAAAAATCGCCACAGAAAGATAAGAACTATTCGATTAGCAATCGTGCGCAAGAGAGCCCTGGATATATTGCAAATGGTTAATGGTTTCACCGAAAAGTCGAGAGACACTACGCAACGAGAACGCCAAGCATGTTGCTCCGCCGCCCAGTCGTAACAATCGTGAGCTAGACCGCGACGCTTCTCTCAAGTACCTTTAATGCCCAATGCAACTGGTTCAACTAGGGAAAGGAACTGCACAAAAATTCAACCTTTCTGTGTTGGCGCTGTGGGGCTGGCATCTCGATTGCTAACGATATGCTGTCCTTGTGACCCTCCTTCCGGGGCTCCCGGCCGTTCGATCAACGCTATTGAAACTATAAGCTTTACTCTGAATCTCTCTTTTGATTTTAGGGACAGCTTCTCTTAGTGGTGTTTTGACTCGGTTCATTTTGAAAATACAGCCTCCTTGCAGCCGGCCCATCTGCCAGCGTTGCCGGCCGATGGCACAGGCTGGCGAATGAGCCGAGAGGCTCTTTCCATATCATTGTACTGTTATTTAGTCTGTGGAAAGCTTTTCTTTTCGCGTGTCTGGTAGGGTTGAATCTCCGTACGCTTCGCTTACCATGGGGAGGAAGGCAGTGGCTCTTGTGAGCGGAGGGAAAGACAGCATCTATGCTATTCACTTGGCACAGCAACTTGGGTTCAGCATCTGCGCTGTGGCTACGTTGCTTCCGCGCGACAATGCAGTGGAAACTGACAGCTACATGTATCAGTCAGTGGGGACAAGCCTGGGTGCGGCGATCGCTGAGTGCTTGGGCGTTCCGCATTACAGCGCCCACGTGAAAGGGCGGCCAGTAAACACGGAAACACTGCAGTACACACCTGAATATGACGATGAAGTTCTTGATCTTCAACTCCTGTTGGAGAGAGTGACAGTAAGAGCCAACTTTGTGGGCCCTTCGGCGACCTCTTCATCTGCTTGAGCACGCTCACGTTACTAGCAGGACAACAGGCAGCTGTAAACGCATTTTTTCTCTTTTGTACGCTTGCTGTTGGATTTATGCAGCTTGCCCACCCTCTAATCGAGGCCGTGACGTGCGGTGCCATATTGTCGGAGTATCAGCGCCGGCGCCTGGAGTACATGTGAGAAAGGGCTAGCCAAATGGAGTAATACCTCCAAATCTCAGTATGCATAGTCTAGGGAAGTTGGACTTAAGATATGAAGAGACCGTAATCCCCTTCTTTCTTTTCCCTTTTCTCCTTTCTGCGTCGCAGCTGTGGACTTGCCGGCCTGCTACCCGTCTGCTTGCTGTGGAACCGCGAACAGAAGAGTCTGCTTAAAAATATGATAGAGTGGGGCCTGCATGCTGTGGTAGTCAAAACTGCCTCAATGGGTCTGTCGAAGAAGCATCTGGGTCGTTCAATTGCTGATCTGTTGCCTCATTTCCGCGAGCTGAACCGGCAGTACGATTTCCACGTCTGCGGAGAAGGTACAACTTATTTCCTTGTTCACTTTTGCTCTTTACTTACAGATGAGGGCAGACCAGTTTTTAGAAGAGATTCGTATTCTTAAGAAGTAACTATGCTCGTCGCTCCTTCTGATCGCGGCAGTCTGGCCGGCGGATTAGGGAGTATTCTTAGGTTATGCTTGGGGTTTCGTGACGCATTGAATGGCATCTGACTTCTTCTGTGTGTGGGTGGACGGCATTGCAGGAGGGGAGTACGAGACAGTGACATTGGACTGCCCGCTGTTCACGAGAGGTTCAATAGTTGTTTCAGAGTGGAAGCAACTTTGCCACGGCGACGACGCTCTGGCACCCGTGTGGCTGCAGTCTCCAGTGCAGTGGAAAGTAGTGCCCAAGAACCCCGTGACCTGCACACTTCAAGATCAATCAACTCAAACATCAGAACTAAAGTGGCTTGAGCTTGCAGAGCTTCGAACAAAGCCCTACGAGGATCTCATGTATGTGGCCCTGAATGAATGGGGTGTCGACGTACACGATGAAGACTCCGATGCTGCCTCGTCGCCTTGTCGGACGGGCCCTGATCTTAGGACCGCCCTGCCAAGCTCTTGTACCTCCAATAAGTGCTGCGAATCGACTGGCAATGCTACAACCTCTTCTTTAGGGTGCATTGTCACTGGAGACATATCTGTGACTGGCAGTGAGGAGGGCTCGCGAATACATGGCGACGCTTCATCTCCACCTAACAAGTGCATGATAAACCTTGTTAGAGCTTGTACGAGAAGCTGGCTAGACGAACAGGCGCTCAAAATACAGCATAATGGAATGGCTGTCCGTATCATTGAAGTACTCTGTCAGGCCTCATGCTCAAGCTTCGCCGACATCCCTGAGGAGGTTCTAGACCAACTGCACATTCGGCCAATCGCTCTGACAGTTGTCGTTACTTCGTTGCCGCGGGGGGTTAAACTTCGGTTCAGGATCGTACTAAGCAGCCCGGAAGGCTTGTCAATTCCTCCCAACCTTTCCATAAAGTCTTGTACCGACGATTCAGTGGTGCACGTGCACAGTGTAAACCTATGGGTCCCTCCGTGCGCTGGGGAAGGCACTAGACCTGTTCACCGGTTACACGTTTGCTGTTCGTGTCAAGGTCTACGTTGCGAGTTGGTGTCTGGGGGTTTATTCTCTGTGGCTTATTTGTTCCTTCGTGGCTGCGACGGACGTTTGCCTTTCACGTGCGCTTTTCCTCCTGACGACGGCCTCACTGCGTTTCCGTTACGGTCGGTACCTGGAGGTATTAGCACGCGCAAAGGGGCTCTTTCAACCGTCCTGCAGGCTGCCAACGCATTCATCAGCATGCAGTACACGCGTCATCTGTGCTATACTGGTGGGGCGAATAGGGGCTTTCACCATAACGATCGTGAACGTCTTTTCATACAGAGAACAGAAATGAGTAGAGCTGGTTCACCAGAAACGGGAGCCGTAGAGTCCGCAGCATTATGCGCTTCGCAGATGAGAAACCCGCCTTTTATGGCTCCTTGCATTGTGGTCCTTGTCGTGATCGAAGAAGGAAGGGAAGGGACGAAAACAAAGTCAGACAAGAAGCTGGGGGTTGTAAAGCAACTTCTGCATTCTCTCATTGCTCGGTCTAGTCGTTGCTGCGACAGTTCATCTTCATGTGATGATACAGCCAGGCAGAGCATCCTCATCGTTGCGGAGGCTCCCAGTCTTCCACAGAAAGCAAGGGTGCTGCTGCTTCCCATGTGGGACATATCGCCCCGATTGGGTGAAAGGGATTGTGTGCAGGCATGCTGTACTGAGCACATGCAGCAGGGTGAAAAATATACGGTAAGCGTTACAGTTGTGGAACGTCATATAAAGGTCCGGAATGACACGGAAACCACGGAAACTACTGTGGCTCAGGGTGGCGGCAACGGCTTGCATTCGATGGTGGTGTGCTTTTCATTCCAACGACGACCCGATTACATTGGTCGCCACACTTTGGAAGACTTAGTGGGGCAGCTGTGCAGCACCCTTACAGAGTGGCTGTGTTCAGCACACGCGCGCGTCGCTCTCTCGAGTTGTGGAGTCACTGAGGATGCAATTTTGCGAGGAAGCGAATTGATGCTTGAATTATGTGTGTTTTATTGCCCTTCGTATCTTTGCCTTCTCCAGATGGATTCGGAGTCCTTCGAAGCAAATTGCCGGCAGCGCATTGAAGCAGGCTGTCGTGAAATTGCAGCCTCCAAATTTTTGCCCATCATTACTTTTTTCCCCGTGTTGAACCTCGAAGGGGGGATTTTGCAAGTCGTTATGCATACCCTAGCTGCATATTCCAAGTAAACTTGCCGGGTGTTTGAGAGAACGCGTCACGCGTAGGCAAAGACCAAAAGGCCTCAGTGGCTCCTTATGATGCCAGGGTGTGTCAGCCAGGAAAGGAGTGGAAACCTCCTTCGTAACAAAACTTTTTGGTGTCTTTATTCATTTTTTTCCCCGCATTTGTTTTCACAGGGTTCACTACTCTGCAGTAGCGACAAATTCTCCATCTAGAAAGCTTTGAAAAATTTACATTTGTTGCCAAGGCTGGGGAGAGCCGAGAGGCATAGCAGGCCACACGCGGAGTACATCGTCTGCGACTCTGAAAAGCAATTCCCGAAGTATTTCCTCTATTTCTCCATCCACGTCGTGGTCAGCAATGTGGTTTATTAGCCTCCACACCTCCAGCGCCCCGTTATCTGTAAAAGGAACAGAGCAATGGGCACGAATTGTTAATGTTCGTTTGGTTCCTATGGATGCTGTAGTCCTGTAGTTGTGGGCCAGCCATGATTCACCATGGCGAATGCCATACCTTTTGAGATATGGTGACCCAGTTTTTGCAGGACCAGCTGGATACCGGTGTTGAAAAGCTCACGGACCATAGGGACGTAGACCTGGGAACAAGCTAAATCCGTTTGTTGAGAAAATGAATGGACGCGCCGAAGCAATGTGACAAGGTGCAGCTAATACAGGCAGTTTCTATGAAGCAAAAGAGATACACTCCTCCAGATTAACGGATGGCAGCACTTCAACTGCGCTGGTTCTCACCTTCAGAAGAACGTCAAACAAGCGGTGCAAATACTTTATAAGATCGCGAGGATTTGCAACTGCTATGTCCATAATGGGCCGTTCTTGCTCTTGCCCGAGGAGCTCTCGCGGCACAAGGAAGTCACCTGTGGAAAGTGCATTCCAGGGACAAATATGGGTCATTTCGTAAAGCGCTTCTGCCAAGGTAGGGCAAAAGCATCAAAAATTGGTTACACGCCGGGCATCACAGCAAATCAACTACCTAAGCTGACCGTTCTCGGCGGGGAGGATGCCGTTCAAGAGCTCGATTAAGAGGAGGTACAAGTAGGAACCAAGACCCTTCACAGGCGCCATCAGCACCTTATATAGGCCAGAAGGGGCGCTACAGGAACAAAACACAAAATATTCGATATTTGCGAAGACTATGAAGGCTTGCAAAGTTTCCAACTAACGGCTCCCACTGTACATAATATTTCGTGTTCAACGAAGTCCAGCAGCTGTGGCTGTGAGCACGACGCGGTGCTACGCTCACCTTGTGGCAAACTTAATTTGAGACCATACTCTGTACAAGTTGCTAGGATAAAACACAGAAGAGCGAGCAGTGTCTAGAGAGCGTTTTATGAATACAAGAAGAGGAAGCTTCTGCCACCAGTCCCGACCGAGCTGCTGCCCGGCCTCCATTTCATCAAGCAGCTGCTCGAGAGCAGTTGTCTGCATCTTCAAGCTGTCAACCCACGGCTCTACTCCTGATATCCAGACTGCGTTCTGCACCTGAGAAAGTGCAACGTAGTTTGGGAACGGGTTCCAAAGGAGAATTTCATTGCATTTGCAGGAATTTCATTTCATTCTTGGCTCACGCCAAGTTGTACATCTTCTGCACCTCTAGGCTATATCGCGGCGAGCACTTCGGCAGGCTCCCCGCACGGTACAAAAGAGGTTAAAATCGTTTTCTTACAAGCTTGATGTCTTGTGCTGCCTCAGGGCCGATGTAGCGACCAAAAGTAGCCCGCAGGCTTGAATTCAATGCTCCAGCGGTTATTTGCGGCCAGAAGAGAAGGGGGAGGTTTGTAAGGTGGTCAGGAATTATGGTGCCTGTAATTTTGCTCAGAAAGTGGAAGCCGGCAGTACTGACAGCACCAGCCCCGATGGCGAGGAATCGAGAGTAAATGCGCTTGAGAGACCCCATGGGTTTCGCAGCACCAGGAGCTTTGGGGGAAGCTGTGGTCTTGAACAGTTCGCTTTCTTCCGCTGAGTAGCAATTGGAAAACGGAAAGGCAAACCCTTTGTAAGTCACATTTATCCAGGCTTCCGGTGACCCCATAAAGTGCCCCTACGAGAAAGCCACATAACTATTTCTTTGCTTGCCTTTTGGAGTCACCGATGTATCAATTTTCTCCAGAGAGGCAGAAAGCGCGTCGAAATTAAAAAGGAATCGCTCTTTCTTCTTCCGTTGCTTCGAGATAACCTGCGTAGCCTTCTTGACAAGACCTAGAGCCTGATCTATCATTGGGGTCAGTAACGACCCCAACGTGTTTTCCAGTCGGGCAATGATATCGAGAACGCCTTTGATGTCAATCACTTCAGCGGAGATGAGCTGATCAACGTATTTCTGGGAAAGCTGAGAATATTGGTGACGGAGGCGCTCTTCTGTGTGGCACAACAATGTGCAGGAAAGGATTCGTCGTTTGAGCTACCAACAAATCTAACAGGCGGCAAACGCTCCAGGGGCCGCCTATAATTCGTTAACCTATTAGGAAAGCTCACCAAGTTCTCTAACTTCACTGCCGTCCACTTCAAGTAGTGAAAACACTTCCAGAAGCACGTGTCCTCTCGGAACCCTTCCTGGATTTTGGACTTGGTACAAATGGGATACTTGCTCAGCCAGAAACTCCGAAAGCTTCCCAAAAACTCTCTCCTTTTCTGGAAGCGGCAAGGGACATTAGAAGGCACGTGCGCATGGCTGGCACTGAGCTTTGCAAGGCATGATATGTGCAAAACAATCTGTGAGAGTAGTGGCGTTTCTTACCGTTGTCACTACTGAACGACAGATCACTAACATCCACAAGCTCTTGAAGGATTACTGGTTGCAGCGTGCTTTTGATTCTGCCAGCAGAGAGCTTGTTCCCCAATTCTTGTTTCATCAAGGATCCAATTACTTCGGTAATCTTTAGCATTAGCTTATCTGTCCAAGTAGCATTCAGACCGCTTTGAGGAAGAATCGAATCCCTCGACTGGAGGGTTTTCCGGTACCCGTCCACTGAAAGCACAACATTTCGGGGACATACCCACCAACAATGTGACTGTATTGCAATATCCACTTATTTTGGTTAAAGGGTGGTGCTGCGCAAAGGACTAACAGGTATTTTGTTGTGTCGCGAAGTCTTCGAATCGCCGGGCGACTGTTGTGGTGTAGTCCTCCCACATTTTCAATGCTTTTTCTGAAAATCAAACCAGCAGGTGAGAAAGTCATTCGTTAGCAATTCTCCGCAGGTTCTTCTTACGCATACCGTTTTACTTGGAGGCAGTTGCCTACCCTTTGAGCTCGAAGACATTAGAGTGGTGAGATCTCCTGCAAGCACAATCCGCAATTGCCGGCACTGAAAGGTACTTGAAAACACTGTTGCTGTATCGCGTCACGTCACAAGGAGCATTCGATACAGCTGGTGACAGTTCAATGCATTTTCCAGGTTTTTGAAGCACGGAATTCCTTGCTACGCACTCTTGGGAATAACGCCTTCTCCGACAAAGTTAAGAAACGCATTTAAAGTGGGCTGTGCTTCCTTGGAGACTGAGCTTTGAAAGCTTCTCTGATCCACTGCGTCAATGATGGAGGGCAGCATTAGCGTAGACCCAGATGCAGGAACGTAGTCATTAATGGCCCTTTGCCCTAGCTCTCTCAAGGCGTCAATCTTGATGGAACTGACTGCAAAACGAAAGCGAACAGAACATTATTTTGGTTTAAGCGGCGTTCTCATCTTTTGCAGAAGGCTCGCCCCTTTACAATTCACGCATAATTATTTGGCAGTTGCTTAAGTATCAGTGCGTGAAGTGTGCTAAAAATACTCAGCTTTACGCTTACTTGCCGCAGAAAGATCTGGGCGTTGGGCTAATGTGTTGATCTCTGTAAAGAAGCCTGTCAGCCCCTGCTGGTGGATCTTGTGAAGGATTCTCCAGAGGCTTCGGCCCCGCCACATTGCTTCCAGCGCTGCAATGGTTGCATTTCCCCAGGCGAACAGCATCTCCTTATGGGTATCTGCAGTGAATCAGAGACACAAGCCCCATGGCGGTCTCGGTCTTCTGCATTGCACATGGGAGTGGAGATCATTTGAAGACGAAAAAAAAACGAATACCCAAGCGGCAGCTTACCCGTTGGAGCATTTGAGTAAATTTTGGCCTCGAGATCTGATTTTAAGTCGGCTGCAAGTTGTTGTACTCTATGCACTAGATCGTAGAACGACTCTTTGTTTATTCGACGGTCAAACGCTGTTTGAAAAGACTCTTTTTCGGACGACGAAATTCTGTTATGACTTTCGAGTAGGGTTAACACCTTCCTAAACTGAATTCGACTTATTTGGGAGCCCTCTGTCTTGTAGAACTCTGTTAAAACAAGGAATAAGCTTATGTACAACTCCTTCTGAGGATAGGCTCTTCCTAGCTGCTCTGAAGGAAACAGCGAACAAGCCACAATTTACTTAATCCTGGGAGCATAGTAGCCAGATTGCAGAATTGGTTTTGTTCCACATTGCCTCTGCGTGCTTGTATTGTTGTGAATATGAGATAACGTTTTTTCTTAACAGTTCTTGCTATTGGCGTCAAACCTGGTGTTGTTCCAAGAGCATCACCGTGAAGAGGGGCTGGAATATGCAACAAAGACACAACGCATTTGACGCGCTCTTACAACAAAATCCAGCATATCCAATCAGCCAGTGAACGCAAAATGGGTTTCAGTGTTTTAGGAAATAAGCTTTGTTACCCCAAAGTGGTATCAGGTCTTCAACTGTCCATTCCATGCGGCCTGTGACGAAGCCTTTGAGCGCATATGTAGTGCCGCAGGTTCCCATATATTCGTACACCTCAATACTGGATGACTTTCGAACAAGTTCACCTTGCTGGAAGCCTGCGAATCCAGGGATAGAATGATCTGCCGCCCTTCGCCATTATTGCCTGTCCCTGATTACCGCAAAGCGGGAAGTTGAAGGGGAAGCAGCTACTATCTATTTTTGGCCCATGGCGATATACTCAGGTGCCTCGATCGCTATAGAGGGTTCTGCATACCGCTCAGCCTGAAGATGGGTTTACGGGAGAGGA
The DNA here is from genome assembly GCF_000499425.1 of Eimeria acervulina. Taxonomy (NCBI): domain Eukaryota; phylum Apicomplexa; class Conoidasida; order Eucoccidiorida; family Eimeriidae; genus Eimeria; species Eimeria acervulina. Next base: position 17,033 of record NW_013547397.1, read on the forward strand.
CAGCTTCACCAGAATCCTTTCGGCGTAGCCTTGACACGCAATCCACCGATCCAATCTGGGCGATATCTAGCAACTCGTATGTCAAGGAGCCTTCAGAGGCCACGACTAAGTCTCCTATGGTGACTTTATTGGCTGAGGCAGCGAAGCGCAGTCAGGACGGATATTTGCACGTGCTGGTCTATGCTAAGAAGTGCTCAAATATTTTCAAACTGATGCACGCCAAATATGCATCCAGATATCTTTGCGTCTCACAAGCTGGGTGTTTGCGTTTTTAATAGGAAGCCGTACAGTTCCACCGGGTTACTAGCCAAACGAAATTTCGAAAGCTTACCAGCAAATAGTGGCTCCGTCGTAGCTTCAGGAGGCTGTGGCACTTCAACGAACTGAGCAGGCCTCACAAATTTGACGTTCAATTCAGTACGTTCAAGCACTACGAGAGTGCTGCCACTCCAAGCCTTGTCGCCAACTTGTATTGGGGTGTCTGCAAGGGGAAAAATGGAAAGAAGTTAATAATTTGCTAAGGGGCGTGATGCCAGTAGTTAAGGCTTAGGCACGCCGAGCCCCTGCAATTGGCAACAACTGCTCACTGTGGGATAATGCCTTCATAATCTCCCGGATAAAGTAATTTCTTTGACTTTCGCATTCTGCAGTGCTGTCCATTTGACTGAGGGCGCCATCCACGTGTCGTGTCACTATAGTACGCCATCTCGAAGGTTTTCTTGGATCAAGGTCAGGCTGCGCTTTTCTCCACACGTCTCGAAGCAATGCTACACTCGTTGGAGACCCCGGGAGGCACTCTGAATGGACAAAATGCCGCAAAAAAAAGTACGAACTGCAGCAAAATATGGAGTCGTATGCTTCCTCTGCCATCCTGAGATAACTCGGGCTTCTCCTCAATCAACTTGCCTTTTGGCTCGTCAAATCTGTACATTTCCTCGGATATTGTGTCCTGTACATGGAGGGCTCCTTCAGAGGCTCTTAAGACAACAAGAGACCGACTCGCTCTTTTCTGTGCTCCGGTTCCCTCTAAACGCTCGTCGATACTACCGAACAAAGCGTCGCCACTCGGTGTCACTAAAATGGAATAAGGGGTTTGGCCGGATTGGCGCCGAAGGAAACCTAGAGGAACTGAAAGAAAAATGAACAGAATGACAATACTGTTGTGCTTTCCTCAAGGAATGGCAAATAGATTTTTTTGTGCGATTCATGTAACATCTTCGACCGCTTTGCAGCGCACCCTCAATTCAGGACGTACCCGCATCGGCGTCAAATCCCTCCACCGGTGGAGGGAGGAAAGATGCTACTTCCGCAAAGTTTTCTTCTTCCAAAAATAATTGGACTGCCTATACCGAGCATCAAATCAGGAACACTGCAATAAGTTCAGATGTGCAACTAACAAGAGTGGGACTTGAACCGGGCGGTCAAGTACCATATCTAGGCCAATTGTACCTGGGAAACTGTTTTTTCGCCGCTTGCCAGTCCCAGCTTCGTCAGCCCCCAGCGAAGATGCTTAAGTGCATCGCACTGCAGTTCATAAGGCGCTGCAGGGTCGCTTTGCAGCAAAACTGTTTGGCGCAAAAGCAATCCAAGAAGAGGCCATGTAGTCTCCTGGCGCAAATGCACGCATTTTTGGCAATGTAGACTATTCTTTAAATCAAAGAAGCTGCAACAGACTACTAAGCCGCCATGTGCCGTGTCCAGGATAAACGGCAACCCACCTTCAAGCTTTCTTCGGCCTTCCCTTCTTCCAGGACAAATTTAATAACCGAATTAGCAAACGATGTCCCCCTAGCTAGTATTTGGATTAGAAAAAGCCCCGTGAAAAGAAAAACTGTCCTCTCCTGCCGGAAAGTACTTTGGTCTTGCAGGTTGCTATCTGGGAGAGTTGGAGCAGCAGGGTAACAGACAGATCACAGACCAGAATAAGAACTACGAAATGACAGCATTTCTTCGCTTACTTCACATAAAAACTGCAGACATAAACAGCAACATGTGTCTGGACGTCATAAGTTTCGACTTGCCGTTGTAACCAAAAGGAAGGTATCCCTGAATCAGCTGGTTATGCGCCCCAGGAACCACTTCTTTTGCATGACGCGTGGGTTGGGGGGGTCTGAATGGACACTGCTGCTGCATCCTCATATCAAGGAGTTCTTCTTGCTGCCTGTGCTTGAAAGTCCCTTGCCAAACAGAAAATGGGCGGTGTAGCGCAGCAAGTAAGTCGTCGAGATCTTCATCAACTTCTCTGAACGCAGCTGCCTGGCGGCGATACTCTTGTGGGCTGCTTGAAACGAAGTGCGGAGAAAGCCGTGAATAGAGCGTTTCAGTAAATCTACTTCGGATCTCCTGGATAACATCATCTATCTGAACAAGGCATATAACATGAGCGCGAACAAAGCAGAACGGACCCTTACAAACTGAAGTAGGCGCGCTATCATGTGGTGATTCACGGCAGGGACCTTGCCTGCCTAATGTTTGCTTCAGACGTGCAAGCCCACCTGCACGTGTGCAGCGTCAATGAGAGACTTCAGGTGCATGAACGCATTTGTCGAGGCATCCCTTTGCATGCACTCCTCGGAATCTGGTGGGATGCTGGGCTGTATGAGGTCGGCCGCATCAGGAAGCTCATACGTGCACGGCACAGGGACGTTGTTCTCGTTTAGAAAACTGAGTAGCTTCTCCATGTTTTTCATGCGCACCTTCCCAGTAGTGACTGCTCGTCGTCTAATCAGGAGAGTAATATCACTCATTATTGTGGCTAAGATTATGATGGCGGACACCTTTGAGCAGGGCACCGTAGCTTCTTGCTCGTCCGGGAGACGTAGGCGGGCAAAGAGTTTTCGAAAGCTTTTTTGATATGTACAAATGCGGCTTGTCCAGTATTCGCCAAGAGGAGTGGTGGAAATCGCTCTGGTAAGAATAAACTGCTCATGCTGGGGGGTCATGGGGGCTTGTCCTGCTTCAGAAAGTCGTCTCACCATGGACTTGAGTTCATTGGCCTTCAGCCACCAAGCCGCGCAACGGCTCCCGCAAGTTGAGGCTCTGAAGTGCTGCTTAACTCCGGAAATTGCGGACTCCTCCCTTTCCTTGCGAAGCAAGTACGCCGCATAGGCCGTTCTTGAGACTATCAATTTTGTCTGCCGAAAAAACGATGATTGTTCCGGGCTGGTTGGAGCAAGTTCGTTGCCGTTTGATGCACCCTGAAGAGGAAAAAATGCTCGGCTTAATTTTCACCTGAATACTACTTTAGTGAAATTCGCGGTACGCAGTACTCAGAACCCCAACCTTTCTTTCAGGGAGCAACTACTGAATGTTTCCAGCCTGACTCGAAGCGTGAGCTGCCAGCAAAGCAAAGCTTACAGGAAAAAATGCAGCGAAGTTCTTGAAGGATGCGAAGCACCTGTTTGGAACTGCATCTTGCCTATGACTTTGCCTAAACAGCGAGAAGACCCTAGAGAGACGACTTGGAGAGATAGGCGTCAGAAATTGCCGATCAAGTGATAGGCTTGCTTCATCTGGAAGTTCCCAGCAGGAGTGTGCAAGTTCGTTGATTGTGCGTTGCGTCCAAAACCTGTCCTCAATAGACTTTACGAAGTGCTCGTTCGAGATAATACTGAGGTATTCCGCGTGGAGGCCGTTGAGGAATAGCCATAACCAAGGACCTGTCCAGGCGTATGTCGCCAGCTCTGAAAGCCAGCGCATCAAATGGTAATGGGAAAAAGTTTTTGCTTCCCATTCACTACACACGGTAAGCCAATGCAGACTGGTTTCGAGCAAAGTGATATTAGCATAGTGCATACAGCTAGTCCGCGTACTGTGGCTACCTAACGCCTACCTGGTATGGCATAGTGCACCTTAACTGGCAAGTCACGTTCGTCTCTGATGATGCAGGCAAGGCCTGTGTAACAGTCTTGTACAATGCTCCGCTCGAGTTCAATATCCGTCAGATAATTGGTCTTCAACTCAAGAAGAGTATTGTAAGCCGCTTTTGCGTCAGATAAAACCCAGGAACCCTCTGTGAGCTTGCTGCCTTGGTCAGCGAATTTGCCAGTAGTAATTGGTGATGTTTCTCCCGGGTGCAGTTCAAACTGATAAGAATGCCTATCTCTAATTTTGCAAACCCCCGTAGTCACGTCTTTTGCTGTCAGCTTGTATTGCCGGCGCAGTAAGAACTGGTGGGAAATCTGGTCTCCGTCCTCGAATTCTGTAGCCACCACACAGTTTTTGAGGAAGCGAATCACATTGTACCCGCGAACGGGCGGAGTGCAATATAAAGCTGCATGGTCAACCATATGACTACAGGAGGAACACTAGCGCACTTCATGCACCTACTTCGAACGATATGGAGACTAGCATCAGTGGCGATTTGGAAACGGTTGGCATCTTCAAGCACAAAAGTGCAGAGATCTACACGCTCAACCATTCTGTATATACCACTGTGCTGTCTGTCTTCTTCAGGAGGGATGCGCACTAAGTGACCCTTGGGTACACCTGCAGGAATATAATTTACACAGTCAGTAGCATGCCATTCCACACTCCTAGCATTTCTTTTGTTGTATCAAGACTCTAGCAGGAAATCGCACAGTGAACGTGCGCGTTTTACGCACTCGCTGTGAGAAGGAAGCGCTTGACTTCTTCGAGGTCCGGAACCGGAGCCGCCAGGTCTTTCTTCTCGTAGTATGCCACTAAGGCTACGTATTGTGCGTATGCCTTTCCATAGAAGGAGCCGGGCCTGCATCGTTTGTTGCGTGAGTTGCCTTGGAGCCGCTGCAGTAGCCAATGCTCAAATTCACGCGCAAGCTGCTGTGAGTCTGAGTCAATTAGTTGTTGAAGGAAGGCGCCTGGGCTCTCAATGTAGAGCGTTCGTTTGTCTGCAACGTGAACAACAAAGTCCAGAAGCCCATCGCTACTAGTTCAGGGTGACTCAAAAGTACATACGGATGCCCAGTGCACGCTAGAGCTGACATTTATCCACTTCCATGCAAGAAAGCGAAAGGTCCTCGGGTGCCAAATTAAATAACAGCATCACTGACAGGAGTAATCAAAGAACGTCTCCTGCATTCTTCTCAACACATGGTCCACGCCCGCTTCCAGACTCAACTCCTTTTCCACCGCAGATGCCAACGTCGCCAGTTCCCCAAAGTCTTGCGCGTACTGCTTCACCACCATACGCTCTTGGTCTGCTACGTCGAGATCCAACACTTCCCATCTGATGTTCTCAGCGGATTCGGTGCAATTGAGAATGACTGTCCAAGATTCCTCTGAAACACGATTCAAACATCACAACCTTGCAGTCCTTGAGAGCGCCAACTGGCGGTTGGTCACAACTGAGCTGCTACTGATTTTCGGGGTTCTTACTGAACGGCTTCCCGTCGACGCCATCTGCAGAAAAATGGAACGAGAAAAGGAAACGGGTAGAAAATGTCTGCATTTCCCAGTTATCTGAAGTTGGAGACCTTACCTAGTCTACAAACCTTTTCTGGGTGAGGTTGTTCTGCTCTTCATACGCTACCAGGAAGCTACCTCATATCAGCTAGATGCTACAGCAGCAAGCAAAAGATTGACTTAGTACTGCAGCAGGCAGGCAACAGCTCACTTCGCCTCAGCATATTCTCGAGGTTCCTCCGACTTGGATTGTGCCACTCGGAAATGTCCTGCTGAAACTCCAGGTCTCTTGCTTCTGGGTAAGCAGACTGTAGGAGCTTCTTGGTGAGGTACCATTCTCGGAGGAACAGAATGGTTCCTCGCATACCCCCGGCCGTTCTTAGCTGGAAGCCTTCCCCTCTACTGAAGCTGTCGAGAATGGTATCCACGACATTCTTTGGAAATAGAAACCGGAGTACGTGGGACAGCGTCATGAAGGTTTGAGGAGTAAGTTTGTCACTCGCATATGAAACTTCCACTCTATTTGCAGGCAATCCTTCCCAAGGAGTACCTTCGCGATGCACTGTACTAGCATCCTCTTGAAAGTAATTCAGGTACGACTTCAGTTCTTTTCCAGCCTCACATCGGAAAGGGTCGATGCGTTGTAGCATATGCAAAGGCCTCCCTACCAGATGCACTACTTTGCCTCTGGCCTCCAATACTATCCTCAAGAAATCAGGTGCTTCGTTAGAAACCTTTATCCTCATAGATATTTTGGGGCCGTGGGATTTCTGGTCGCACGAGCACAACAGGACTGCCATGCAGCAATTCTTCGAATTTGCCTCCTAAATTCCGACAAAATGCAGTTGTGGCTGGTGCTATACGGTGTTATGAGCATAATTGTACTTGTACTTACCTTGAGCCGCCTAAGGAGACGACCCCATGCTTGTCGGGCTAGAGTGATGAGAGTCAAGAACGGAGATAATAGCTCCTATAGTGAAATGGACACACATCGCACACATCGGGCACGCAGGGTTTGCCTTGCAATATTCGAATCTACGCCGTTGGGTCCCCTCTTTTCGTTGAGGGTTTGCTGACCAGCAGCTCAAAGCCACAGCGCCAACTCACATTGGTCCTCGTCACTATGCTTCTCCAGATTCCCGCGAAAAGACCTGTAGGTTGAAAAGAGACAAGCCGATCCCTCACCGTATAACCAAATGCTGACCGCATCTGGCGTGGAGTCTTGGGGAAGGAGTTTAGAATCTTTTGAGTTCGAGGATCCGGCGGCTCGCGAAGCTCGAACTCCAGGGGCACGGCGGCGTCGCTGACTGATAGAACCAACGTTTTTCCTGCAGTTACCACAAACGTACGAATGGAATGGCGAGAACCATTCTGGGTGCATGCACTCACAGCCTCAGTAGTGTAGTTATCAAAGACCTTCCACCAGTGTATACGCTCAGTGCACTGAACCCACTTCCTACCCTGTAATGAGGTGAAATACAGAGGCAGCTTGCTGCATTCGCTTTCCTTTCCGTTTATTATGCATTGGTTAACCAATTCCCATGTCAAGAAGGAGTAGGGCAGATTAACACGTTCCAGCAAAGCCTTGAGGCGCGGGCTTCCTGTGGACTGCGCCGCCAACCAGAACACATTTGTTACTGAATCTGTGAGCAACAACTTAGAAGCAGCACTAATACGTGTACTAGTTACTGCGGCTTTCCAGCTAGGTTTTGGCATAGTTGCAAATTGGCTGGGAGTGTTTCTCGCAAGACGACGCACCTGTAAGCGAGCAATGAACTGGCTCATGCAACTGGATTGCCCCGGTCGAATGACAGGCTGCTCCACTCCCCTCTGAAGAAAAGAAACTTGAGATGCTTGTTGAAGAAAAAGAAGGTACATCTGTTTCATTCTGGCGGCATCCCTCCAGTTCAGCCCATGTGAAGAGTACTTCTCATCTATAACGCAACAGGTTGTTGGTCCAAATTCTAGTTTCCACCACACGAAAGGCAAAAAGCCCAAGAAGCGCAATTTTGTCAGTTCCTGACTATAGCTGTTTTGTTCCAGAACATATGATACCTTTGGCCTCCCAATTGCTCAGAGCGCTGATCAAAGGCCCCCAATCAGTTGCAACTAGTGCTCTGTAGTCCACATCTCTGTTTACCCACTCCAACAGGTTAGGCAGCTTGTGAGCGCGATCCTTCAGTGTCGAAATAAGCAGATCCTGGAACAATGCGGAATACCACTCAAAGCTAAATGCAGTTCGCCTTTCAGTACATTGAGAAACGCTTTGTCACAGAAAAGGTGGAGAAAGCTTCCGAGGCACATTGAGGGGGCTGAGAGAGTTCTCATCTTCTCACCTGCGCTTTGACGCCTACTCCCACTGTCAGAGGCTGTATCTGGTGAGAAACAAGTGGATCCCAATGGCTCGTGCTCTGGTCGAGCAATATCGTGAGGGAGATGGACTGCAACGACCGCATTATTCTGTAGTAAGTCGTACCAGGCTTTCGGAGCTCTGCAGTAACAAGCAGACAGCAATTTCAGTAGTGCCGAGCCTTTTGCTCGGGGAAGATGCAGGGGAAATGCCAGCTTTTGCTGGAAGGTACACGCAATACCTACCAGACGTAAACACATGGACAGGCGTCTCCACATGGTGCGGCAAAAACACAAAGGGGTGTTTTTCCTTGAACTTGTCAACGCTGATAGTCTCCGTAGAGAAGTCAATGAGTTGGGTAGCCGAGGGCTCTGAAGGCACCAGGGCTTGGTCGATTATGTCTCCTACATTCTGGGGGTCAAGAAAATCTCTTGCAACCATCACCATCTGCATAGATGAATTAAACCACATGTGTATCGGCTTGGTTTTATGACATGACAACTGTACACGAAGCGTGCTTACGAGATGCGCGAAAGAGGCGAACACGATGAATTTCTAAAATGCGGGGGTGAAGAAAACCCTACCGATCTTTTGAGGTTCTCGAGGACCGTTGAGTGTGTGTAGCTTTCGAGATTCTGTTTATCATTTCGTACAAAGCCACATAAGCTTTGCTCTACTGTATCCGGAAAACGCAGGTCGGATATAAGTTTAGCATACATATTATGCTTCCAACTGTCCAAGAAGAGGCTTGACAATGTTGTAACAAGAAGATTCGCGAGGCCTGCACAGAACAGTTAGAAATGGTGCAGCATCGCAAATCGTGAGAACTTGTACAGCATTACAACGCCCTTTCCTCAACAGCCCAGAAACAGCAAATTCTTGGCTGCGACCGAATTTGTAGTCGAAGACACAGAAGTGCTGCAAAACGAACCTGCAACTTGGTCAGCTTTGCTGAAAAGGAATCCAAGACCATAGGCAACAGCACAAGCTCGAAACAATGAATACAATTTGTAGTAAGACGATACAACCATAAAAAGGTTTCTCTGAGTAGTTTTGGTAATGAACGTTCGCAAAGTCGTCAAGAGAAGTCCTAGTGCACGAATTTCCTTGCTCTTCAAGGCGGTATTGCGCACTTCAAGGGGCATTTCAGCTAAGAGCAAAATGAAGGCAGCACAAAATTTCGACTAGGGGGAAAAATACGGGAACCGTTCACGCGCAGCTTACAGTGAGAGCTTCAACTCTGGATTACTAACGCCTAAACAGATCTGAGGGATATTTAGCTTTGCTGTGTACTGTACTGGCCTGCTTGTAAAGAGGCCAAGCTTGTCACTTACCATTTTGCAAAACAGGATCGATATAATGGCTGCCCGGCGGAGCGCTTGAGGCTGAAAAAGCAGCAGCGGCGTACACACATAAAACGCACCACTCTGGGGCTGGTTTCTCAAGAATGAAAGCGACATCGCTATCTTGAGCAACTCTGTGAACTGCAGCTTGTCCTTACGGCCTGCCAACTGGAGTCCAGAAAATTCGTCACTGTGCGCCAATTCATCAGCATACCCTGGGTTTCATCGAACAGCGCAGAACCGTAAATTGAAGGCCTCTTGCAAAAATCACGGTTAGGTGCATATTTATAAACTGCGTCATGTTAAAGAGTTTTAGCTCAGCGTATAAACCTCTACAACGTGCAGTCGTTTGTTCGTTCTGCCAGACTTCAGGCCCACAAATATGCCACTACCAAGCTGAGTAGTCGCTTATATAGAAAACGAATTCCACAAGCGTCCTCCATTTTTCCTATTTCGCAACGCTCCATTATTGCCGGGTGGAAATTTCGCATGCTCTTACCGACTGGGTTGGGTAGGTCTCTTCGAGAATCCCAGAGCTCGTACGATGCAGTTAAGCCCGAAGACACGATAGGCACCTCCAGCGATGCATCATGCCTGCGCACTTCCGTGGTTTTAGGATAAAATTGAGGAGAGTGTCCAGTTGTTTTTCGCGTCGAAAAAGCTCCTCTCGTCATGGCCCACAGGGTCAGCACGGCCAGGGGCCCCCAGGCCAGCCGGCCACGGCTGGAGGAGAAAGAAGTCATTATTCACTTCTGCACATGTCTTAATTTTTGGGTATTCCCTGAAAGCTCTTTCCCGGCTAGTCCCACGAGAATAATCGCCAGTGATCAGAATCCTGCTGCTACCGGCTTTAAAAGAGGTGTTCACGCCTCAGCGACACTCATATTGAGTCCCGCACAGAAAAAGTATTAAAGGCTTTGAGTCGGTAGCCATGAGAAAGAGTACTTCAGGGCACACTAGCCTGAATCACCAGGAAGCCTCTACCGACGGTTCTTGTTGCAGAGCACCGAGATGCCGCGTTCGCTGCGTAACGGTTGTTCCTGCCTCCGCTTGGGTCTTAGGATCTGGCGTTTATTCATGAAAACATAATATTTGCATGTTAAAGAATTCAAAACTGCAGAGTTTTCAATGTGATTGAACTACAATGTCTGAAGGCCCACTTAACACGCTGTCCGTCGCAGCCCTGCCAGCAGGCTTGCAAGTATGGCTGCTGCAAAGCCGGCTCTGGCCGATCATATAATTCAAATTCCCACTTCAATAATTGTTTTTATCGCTTTTACACTTATTCAGGCACTCAGGGCTACTGACGACGATTGGTGGTGCATTTATCTCTAGCGGGTTTTTGCCGTTTTCTACTGCGCTGGTCAGTTGGATGTGTCCACGGATTAAACAATGAGATCAGGGGGTTAAACATTGACAAATCCACCCACAAGTTTTATGTTTTGTGATTACTGCTCTCCCGGCGGTCAGGCGTCTCAAGACAAGTGCATTCCAGGGCAGCCGCCAGCCCGGGCACGCTGGATGGATCAGCAATTCGTCTATGCATATCCGTGTACTTACGCATGTGCGATTATCTCCTGGAACATCCAAGCATGAGGGCGTTTAGCCCGAACTGACGGGAAAACATGGGCTGATTCAGTAGCTAGCTTTTGGATAGCGTAGCTGTATCACTTTTGTTCCGTAAGCGATAGTCTTCAACGGAAGAATGGCGAAGATCGGCAGTAGAAGTTATTATCATTATGGAGCATGCAGACGCAAAGATGAGCTATACCTGACTTTTGGCGAGTGTTTGATCGCGAATGACTGCACTAAAAGTCATTGCAAACGACTTATTAGGAGTGGCCCAACGAGCAGGCCACGCGCAAGTATCACTGGTGGGCGACAAGTGCTAACTCCGCTTCTCGATATTTCCCAGCATAGCTAAAGGTGAGCCTGCTGCACAGAGGAATCAAACAACTAGATACCTCAGTTCCTACGCAGGAACTCAGGTATCCTACACATGTAGACCTGTGCGGCTAGGGCAGCACTGGAAATAAGCTAACCGACTCGCTGTCTAGATGTATGCATGAAGTAAAGCACAACTTAAAAAGTGGGAGCAGAGGCTTTTAAGGTGCAATGCACACATCGAGTGTCAGGTAGGTCTTCAGTGAGCAAACGATTCCATGGCTTTTTGCATCATGCATTTTTAATACATGGCGGAGCTGCCAAATAGTCACGGAGTCTCAGAGGCAATGAGCAGTGAGCACACCCCAACATGCTTCAGGAAAAAGGCTGAGTAGTAACGCCATTGATAGGGTCTGTATGAAATACCTGCTGGTGCAGTCCGTGTCATTTCCCCTTTCGCTTCTTAGCCCAGGGCATTTGGCCATACATACATATTTTTGCGCCTGCTGGTTTTTCCTGAGATACTTCAAAGGTGAAAGTAAAGGTTGAAGGCTAAAACTGCTGATGCTACTGAAAGCATGATCTTCTGATCAGCAGCTCATCAGCATGAGCACGAACTCGTACGACGAGTCATTCTTTCCGCACCAGACGCATCGAGAAACTACGGAGATGCAAGAAGTAAGCAAAAAAGGGGTTTGAGTGCCTAGCCGCGTTTGTTTGGTGTGTGAAGTGCACAAGAGATTCGGTGTTTCAGATTTGGTTGGCCAATTGGACGGCGCACATTCGCTATGATGTCACTGACTTAAGAGACTCTTTCCCCATATTCTGCTACAGTTTTGTACCGGCCTATGGCCTGCACAACAGAGTTTTGAAACTACGTATGTCTGGGCCAGCATTGCCGACGTTTACCTTGGTGTGCGTACACCCCAGTGGGATGCGCAGAGGGAAAAAACCATCCTGCGAAAAATGTCAAACGCCGCCTTCAGCATCGACTCTCTCGGCAGCAAGCCACAACAAGAATGCATGCACACACTATTTTAGCTCTCGTTCTCGCATGTGGCCTCCACCGGAAACAGCACGCAGTCCTTGTTCAGGGAGTGCGTGTTCAGAATTCTGCAAGAACGGAGGCGCAAGTACAATCGAACGCCGCAACCCTTCTGCCAAATTTAAGTATTTTCGAGAAATACGGGCCTCAGTTTGTAGCAGAGCTTATACGGTTCGACCGCATGGAGAGAGGTACGCTTAGACGTGGGTACAGCAGCACATGTTTCACACGTGCTACTGAGGAGAAACGTAACAGGCCCGGTTTCATTGTATCGGGACGGGCATTCGCTTATTTTGTCGGGAACAAGGGCACACTTGATGTCCGTCAATGATGAGAAACACCACGTCCAGCTGGGCCCAACCATTCTTGACGGGTCCCTATCCTCCACGGCGCCTCTTTCCTCAGCTGGGAACAATGAGTGGTGATTCATGATGCAGTTTGAGTTGTTTCTGCAGCACTAAAAGAGGCAGTCTGCAGGTATTTGGCTCGTTTGAACACGTTCCAAGACGGGGAGTCAGCGGACGGCATCTGGTCATACAGTGTAAGGTGCACTCATTTCAAATGCCTCCAGTTGGGGGCGATGCTTTCCCCCCTCGCCAGTCCACAAGCTCTTGCGAAGGCTCGTACGACAAATTTCTTGGAGGCCACTGGTAAGACTGCTTCGAGGCGCACTTCACGAACTGCATGCAACAAAAAGCCAGTAAACTGGCGGGAAAGACCGTGCGGGCTGCCTACTTGGACTTGCCTGAGCACACAAAACTGAAACTCAAGGCGCGTGCGCACTTCTTCGACAAGTGGGAAGGTAAAATGATGCACTGCCACATCTTCTAATCGCTCCAGCATACAACTTGTTTTAGGGGAAAGCGTCTACGTGAAGATTAACGGGAAAATCGTTTGGACGAGTACGCAGTGCTTGACGGAACTATGCGCACTCCATTGTCTTTCATATCGGATTAATTTACTTATGATACACCTGGTGCAGAATCCTCTAATTGGTGTCCGCAAGTGAGTTTATCGCCGAAGGGCAACACCTCAAGATCCTCTGAATGCGCGCAATTCATATTCGTTTGGATAATGTAGAGGGCGGCCCAAGTGAGTTGCGACGGTTGAGATTAGACTGCCTGGCCAAAGAATTTCCAGTGACTCCATCAACCGCTCAGGTGTGTGCAAGGCGAGGAGTCGACAGCTGCGGCCACTCCTACCCCGACAGGCTGTCTGTAGGCTTATCATATGCCGCATGGCAGTGAACAGGCTGAGACAGACTGGGAGGATTTTGATATTCCAGGTGCCTCTGGAGGTTGAACTGAGCCACACAGGACCCGCTCTCCTCCTTTCTTTTGGAAGGTAAATTGTTGTTCATTTGGCGCTCTCTTTTTGCTTTTTTCCGTTCAATCTGATGTCCGCAGCACCATGGCAAAGACGGCAAACCCATGCGTAGCATCTTGGGGCATCGATGACGTGGCGGTTTACCTCCATTAACAGAAACCACCACCCAAGAGCTTCTTCCAACTCTGAACTATTTATGATTCCGGCCTTCAAACTCGGCACTATATCTTTGCGTTTTTGTTCCCCTTCAGTTATCATTGGACTGCGTTTTTCCTTGATAAATTTCATCTCAAGCTTAGCGCATCTCCATCCTACCTCACCCCATGCGGACGACGGTTAGGGTGAAGTACCATTTCGTCGTGTTCCACCTTGCAAGGACACTGGGGACTAACTATTCGTTTGGCTGCTCTTTAGCGAGACATTTGGCCTTACCGCAGACAACTTCAACACCGACTGCATTTGCTTCCCTGCAACTGCAGCGAGCTATCCTGCCCGCAGCACCAATCTTGGCTGCTCAGCTAGGCAACAGTGTCCACCAATTCAAGCCATGAAATCCACAATACACCACTCCATAAGTATATAGAGAATTCTCGATGCACCTGTGTGGATGGGTGAAGAACAGCCGCCTGTTTTCCGCGGCACTTGCGTGCAAAGTGCTGCGTATGCACACCACCGGATCGTCCTGCCGGCACCTGCATTCCCCTACATGCAGTTCCGTACAACTCTTGCAAAGTGCACTGTCATGTTTGCACAAAAAATCCACTCCAACAGACGGCAGCAGTGCCACATCTATAGTTTGTTGTTGCAGCGAAGTTGCACGTTGGCACATTTCCCGCGAAAACGGTGCTTCAGAAGTGCCTGAAGGAAGCATTAAGTCTGTCCCCTCTCTAACGAGAGCATATGTATTTAGAAAGCAGCTACCGCCCCCGACATCTCTCAGCCTAGTGCAGTCATTTGAGAAGTCAATCATTGGTACTCATTGCAGTCAGTTCGGCAGCATCGAAAAGGCGCACAAAACCCATATTCTGAATTAAATCCATTGAAGTCCTGAAGGCTGCAAGGGTGGAGGCGCTTCTGCAGTGCTCCAGGACCATCCTGATCTCAAGACGCGCTGCTGTCACACGCCTTCCACGGGTTTTTGGTGTGCTCATGAGAAGACGCTCCAAGCGTTTTTTCCAATAAACTTGATGCGCGCTTAGACCTTAGCTGCAGGAAACGCAGTCCTCACTGTCACTTGTGTGATGCACTGCTCAGCAGTCACGGTAGTGACTGCTGAGCAGTGCAGTGCGGACGTGCTGCTGCCTAAACAACAAATGCATGCAGCTGCTGGGAGGACTCGGGAAATCATACAGTTCAGTGCACCAGTAGCGGACTGCTGCTGCAGTGTATCCTTTCATATCAGTCTACAGTTTAGCTGAGGAGAAAGGGGCTGTGGACGAGCAAGAAAAAATATCACTAGAGAACTGTTTTAAGGCATAATACTAAAAAAACAGCAATCTTTCCGTCGTTTGCCCAAAACGAACATATCAGGACGTTCTTGATTACGCAAGGAGCAGCACAAATGGCACAGCCTTTTTAGTCTGCTGCAGGTTGCACTAACAGGCGTGCTGCATCGACAGGCCACGCGACTGTCCACTGGCGCAGACGCATGTCCCAAAGTCAAGTATATATATATATATATATATGTTTACTTCATACGGGGCAGACTCCTGCAGCACAACAAACAAGCCCGCATGCAAAGAGAGAAAACGAATACGGAAGTATTGCGCCGCAGAATCAGTTACTCAATAATACCTAATATCCACAGGAGCAATGGGGAGAGAGCTGCAGAGACAAACGCGCTGCAGCCGTACCTCCCCCGTGTGTCTGTAAGTGTTGGGTATCTTTCGTCAAAGTACTTCTGAAACGCTCCGTATTCCCAGGCTCTCTCAACCTTCTTGGCCATGAGTTTCATGTTCTTCCCTGTCCAATGTATGTACTTCTGCAGATGAAGCGTTAGCCGCTTCCTCGAGCCTTCTGGCGGCTGCCGCGTCTCATAGAACATCCTGAAATATACAAAGCAAAACACAGAGCAGGAAAGGGCAAAGAGGCTTCTAAGAAGGGCTTCACAATACTTTACATTACATGTGCAAATGTACGACAAGGTGAAAGCATAAAGAGGAGTGCATACACCTGTGATGCTTCAACCACTGTTGCTGCCACGGTACGCAGTACGCAGTACGCAGTATGCACTTGCCTACGCAGTACGCAAGTGCACAGCGGTGCTCAGGAAATACTGACGAGCGCATGCATCCGGTTAAATGTGCAAAAAGAAGCTGCGAACTACACAAGCCTTACACATGTTTGCCCGCTCTTGGATCGTGTTTCCTCAGTGCAATTCTCGTATTCTTTTTGCTAGGTGACTTGTGCGTCATGTAATAGAAATTTGACAGGGCGGCGCTCTTCAGCTGCACAAGCAGGCGCTTACTACGACTACGCAGCAGGAAGGGGGAAAGAAAAAACATTTTGGGGATCGGGCTATATGCAAAGATATATATGGCGTAGAAGTGCGCTGTGCATACCACCCCATGACACCGCAGAACCCTTTGAGGCAGAAATGACACAGGAAAGGGCAAGGAGGAATACTAGACAGAACTACACGAAGGAAATGCAGACAGAATCAAAAGAAGCGTTTTTTGAGACTACATAATCCCAAGACCCTCCAACAAGAGGATAACGTAGACGACAGGACACCCGGCCGAGGTCTAGCAAAAGAACAGGAGCACACTAATATCACTTTGGTAGCAGTGACAGTGAGCGAATTCCTGTCACCTTAAATAATCTACAAAACACAAAATTTCAACTTTTTGAATATTTTCTCCAACCATATGAGGGCATGCTCGCGGTAATTGGGGGGCCCAGCCCCAGCAGTGCATGTATGCTTCCAGCAAGGATTCTGCTGGTGGCTCGGAGAGATGTTTGTTTGCAACGCACATAAAATCACTATCAATAATGCTCATATGTTGCATTCAGTTTGTGCTTGTCAACTAAGTGCGTATATGCCTCGGGTAAAGCTAAGCTGTGACGGGCCTTAACTGTAGCTACTGGGAATCCATTCACTCGGTTTGTCTCGTTTGCTCCGCTTATTCGCCTAACGTAACTGTGACAGAAAGGAAGCAGTCGATGCTGAGACAATGAAGGGCTGTCACTGCATTCAGATATTCAAATATGTAACATGAAGCGTACACTACACTAAAAGTTATCTCCGTTTCCTTACACACAGGAACCAACCTTTGTCTCGTCACCGCCTCTCAGAACACCCGGCCAGTACACAGTAGTTCACTTCTGTCCGTTTTGTGGGTCTTATCCGACGTAAAGTGTTGTTGATCTTTCGTGCACTGCACTGCTCCATTGGGGAGTATTCCCCAATAAACAACCCATTTGGAGACGGAGGCGGCGGTTGTTGCCTTCCCCTTTCCCCTGCCTGTGCGTGCAGAAGGCCACCTACTCTGCGAATGGTCCATCCAGCAGCCGAAATGTACATGTAGATATTACGTACGCAATATATATATATATATATATATA
>NW_013547396.1:0-1452 GCF_000499425.1 Eimeria acervulina
GTATAGGTTGTATATAGAGAGGGGTATTTGTCTGTGTTTGTTTTGCTGATTCGTGAGCCCGGTGCAGTGAAAGAGAGACAGAGACAGAGACAGAGAGACAGACAGACAGAGAGACAGGAGAGAGAGAGAGAGAGAGAGAGAGAGAGAGAGAGAGATAGAGACAGAGACAGAGACAGAGACAGAGACAGAGAGAGAGAGAGGAGAGAGATGTAGCTAAAGAAGGGTCTCTTGCTGTCCCTGCGTTAATAATTTGTCTGTCTCCTTTCTCTTCATTTATTTCT
Source organism: Eimeria acervulina (assembly GCF_000499425.1). NCBI lineage: Eukaryota > Apicomplexa > Conoidasida > Eucoccidiorida > Eimeriidae > Eimeria > Eimeria acervulina. The sequence continues at coordinate 282 of NW_013547396.1, forward strand.
GTCGCACTTTGTACCTTTTCTGCCCCTCTTCTGTCTCCTTTCTGTCTCCTCTCTGTCTCCTTTGTGTCTCCTGCCCCCCTTCTGTCTCCTTGCTGTCTCTTCTATCCCCTTGCTGCCTCTTCTGTCTCCTTTCTGTCTCTTCTCTGTCTCCTTTCTGTCTCTTCTCTGTCTTCTTTGTCTCATCTCTGTCTTGTTCGTCTCATCTCTGTCTCCTTTGTCTCTTCTCTGTCTCCTTTCTAAGTCGTCTGTCTCCACTCTGTCTCCTTTGTCTTTTCTTTATGTCTTCTGTCTCCTTTCTGTCTCCTTTTTGTCTTCTCTCCCGAGTTGGGTCTCGAAGGCCCTTGTGGGGTGCTGCTGTCTCTGCACTGTCTCTGAAGAGGAGACAGCTAGATAAGGAGAGAGGGCCTCTTGCTGTCTCTAATCTGTCTCCTATAAGGAAACAGGTTAGAGACAGCAAGAGGCCCTCTGTCTCTTTAACTGTCTCTTACAAGGAGACAGAGAGATAGGGCTTCTTTGTCTGTTGTTATGTCTTCTAAATATAAAAGGAGACAGTAATTAGAGACAGAGGCCTCCTTTGCTAAGCAACAACTATTGGGTGTCTCCTTCTCTCTGATGCCTCACAATCCCACACTGTTATTTTTATTATTTGGCTTTGCCTGTCTCTCTCTCTCTCTCTCTCTTGCTTCTCTCCGTCTGTCTGTCTGTCTGTCTGTCTGTCTGTCTGTCTGTCTGTCTGTCTGTCTCTCTGTCTCTCTCTCTCTCTCTCTCTATATATATATATATATATATATCTTTATATATATATTTTCCTCCTTCTCTCTCTCGTATAGGGGCCCCCATTAGAAGTCCTCTAAGTGCCTCTCTATTAACACCCCCTACTAGGGCCCCTATAATAACCCTTATAAAAGCCCCTACAATACCCCCTAAGGGGCCCCCCACAAGGGCCCCTACAAGAAAGTCTGCAGAGACCTCAAATAGAAGCCCTTATAAGAGCCCTTTAGGATAACGCTTGTGTTTATAGGGGCCCCCATATATATATATATATGTATATATATATATATATATATACCTATTAAGGGGGGCCCCTTCATTAACTTGTGTTCTTTAAAGGATTCACAATATAAAAAAAAGATAGATATTTCTTGTGCTGCTCCCTCAGCAGCAGTTTAAA
>NW_013547395.1:0-1962 GCF_000499425.1 Eimeria acervulina
AACAGGCTATGGTAAGATCAAGAAAACCCAGCCAAGGGTAGCTATCTACGGGGCCCTGTGCAAGTTTCTGCCCGTCTTAGTGAACAGAAGTTTAGCAGCGGATGCATAGCCCCTAAATCGATGGTTCATAGCAGGGCTCTCTTCTGACGCGCTGCGCCGACACCCTACCGACCGGTCAGGCACCTCTGAATTTTTTAGGCCCATCCCAGAGAGCGTCCCATGTGAGGTCGCCCACTGTGAGTGCCAGCAAGAGCCGCCCTGCAATGGAGAAGGAAGGAAGACGGCCATTGCAGTCGAAATTCCCTGAGTAGTGTGTAACGATTTACCTGCCGAATGAAGTAGTCTTCAAAATGGATGGCTCTGCAGTGGTTTAGATGCCAGACCATTAATGCTAGCTATAAAGCACTCTATGTTTTGCGGTAACGGGTAGGGAGACGAATGGTGAGAGAGCGGAAGCAATTGTCCCGAGCCAGTGTAGAACAGTCAGTTTGTAGTTCAGGTTTTGCTTGCAGCAGCAAGTATTGTGAAATTTTCGGATTCCGAAGTGAAGAAACATACGGCTGGACACGGGCTAGCAGCTCCACAGAAACAGCTTGACAGGATGAATCCCAAGGCTTTACTGTTCTCGTTGTCCCCGACAGGGAGTCAGAATAATAGTCCTAACCTTGGGCGTGCACCCTGTACGAAAATGTGCATGGACCTTCGACGCGGGCAGACGCGTCTCTCCTTCTTTGCAGACCGTTCAAGTTACCAAGGAAATGCATTATATAGGGATATGGACTGTAGTTGCATGGTTCGTAGTGTACGCGCCCCTGTAACTACTAATACCGGACAATTATTCGCGGCAGAACGTCGTGAATGTCGATGGGCTTGGTATGGTGCTTCATAAGCAGCAATGCAAAATGTTTGTGCACGTAGGATACCTGAAACCAGCCAAGGGTACCCGCTGGATTGAAGCGTATCACAGAGCAAGAGAAGAACAAGAATGATTCCCTCAGTAACGGCAAGTGAAGGGGGAAGAGCCCAAAGCGCTGCCTCCAGTTTTTGTCTGAACAGGCATGGCCAGGGCAACGACGGTCTGGGTTTCTTAGAACATAACTTCAGGGTGGCCGTAGACGGATATGAAAAAGATCAGTGGTTACATCAATATTTGCCTGTATGCTGGCTTGTGAAGCCGAAAGAAACTGTTCAGCAGCTGACTACTTTGTTAGTGCTTGCACGGAAAGGGAGCATGGATGCCTCGTTACAACAGGAAATGCGGAAAAATCGGTAGAGGCGCCACCCCTCCCCTCCAGCCTCAGGTCTTTGTGTCGCTGGCCTCAGTACCCTGAAGCAGGTCGGGTTCTTCTTCTTGAATAACTCTTATTCTAAGCGCATACTCCTTTCGCCTAACTGGCTACGGTAGCTCACTACGGTTCTACGCAAAGGCCGAGGAGCCCTGCCGCAATGACAGTTTCCTCCTGTGTCCTGCTTGACGTTTCCTACTTACGGTAGGCTTTCACTGAAATGCATTCCTTGGGATTTGAGGGCAGAATGTTTCCCATGAGGTCGGTGGTGAACGAGTACTATGGAGGGAAAACGGGAAGAACTTTGGAAACAAAAACAGTACCTGAAAATACAGAAATGTGGGCGACAGAAACGTTTTGCCTCCTGGATGCCAGTGGGCTCAACGGTTAGATTCTCTCCCATCTCTCATCCATAGGCATCTGGACTGTCGTAGCTGCATGGGCCCATTTTGATTCATGGAAGTTGGCAAGCACCAGTAGGAGCTTGGCTACGCTTCGCAAGGAGCGTATTCAAGCCTTTTCATCTGTTACACCCTTTGGCATTGTTCTTTATGCGTCTACTCAGGTAAATCTTCTTCATGTACTTGTGGTTTCTTATGAGCGGCACTTTACCCCCGTTGGCCCCTCTGAGAATTGGTGAGAGGCCTCCAAAAGAAGAAAAAAGGTGGGCCAGACC
>NW_013547394.1:0-1016 GCF_000499425.1 Eimeria acervulina
TCCCTGAGGGCTCCCTGGCTGCAGAATAAACAAAATAAATAAATAAATATAAATAAATAAATATAAATAAATATAAATAAATATAAATAAATGTAATAATATAAATATAATAATATTAATATAATAATATACACTAAATAATAAAAAATACAGAAATATGTAAATGTCTACTCAAATAATATTAATAATTATTTAGAGAAGTAAATAAATATAAAATAAATATAAATAAATAAATTAATTAATAGATAAACAAATAAATAAATAAATAATATGAATATAAATTATATAAATACACATAATATAATTCGATATGTAGTTATATAATATATATTATACACTAGATGTAAATAAATAATAATTATATATAATATATATGTATATTGTATCTATGCAAAGAAAAATATAACAAACAAATATTAAATAATATAAATAAGCACAGAAAAAGAACTAAAAAATAAATAAATAAAAAATAATAAACACAAGTTGAGGACAGAGAGAGAGAGACAGAGACAGACAGAGAGACAGAGAGAGAGAGAGAGAGAGAGAGAAAAGAGATATAAAAGATATATAAAAGATATATAAAAGAAATATAAAAGAAACAGTAGAAGACGTACAAGAGTTATATATTCGAGGGCTTTGATACGCAAATTATGCTGTCTCTCCAGGAGAGAAAGAGAGACAGAAGATGAAGCTATTTGTTCTTTGTTTGTCTCTTTTAATGCATTATTATTATTATTATTATTATTATTCTTTTCTTTAAGACAAACAAAGACAGAAAATATCTCGCCTCTCGAACCGCCTATATATACTTCTTCTGCGCTCCTTCCGAAGCAAAACGCAGCCCCTGCAATAAACAAATTTAATTAAACAATAAATTTAAACCAGATTAATAAATATAAATAAATAAATATACATATAATATATATATATATATAGACATATATATATATAGACATATATATATATATATATATATAGAGAGAGAGAGAGAGAGAGAGAGAGAGACATATATATAT
>NW_013547393.1:0-1015 GCF_000499425.1 Eimeria acervulina
GCCCTCACCAGCTTGGGTCTGGGTGCGAGGCTGTTGCTGTGAGCCTGGCCCACGCCCTCGGAGAGGGTCGGGCATCAGTTCTATTACTCTGGTTTTTCTTTCCGAACAATAATAGGGACACGATCGTATATTTGGTTGTTAATTGAGTTTATTAGTGGTTGCAGCGAGAATCATAGATTTTGGTGTCTGGATATAGTATGTGCACCTATTCAGTCTACCTAGGGATCTATCGTAGTGACAGCGTACGCCCGCTGTGCACTACAGTCCCCTCAAGAAAGCATTGCCATCTGCTCTCTGGTAGGCCACGGATTTCCCCTGATCTATCATATCCTACCACACATGTTGCGGCCACCCTGCTACACGCTGCTTAATGCTTCTGGTGAGCTCTTCTTGTAGTGCACAGGCACTACAATGGAGCTTTGGTGTGCCTTTAGAGGCCTAAAATCAGGGAAAGGAACGAATATTTAGAGTATTTCAGAGATGAGGGAGATTAGGACATTTTTAGATAGGGAAGCCGCTTCATAAGATCGGAGTGGTCGCCAGCCAGCACCAGCTTGGGGATGGGTGCGAGGCTGTTGCTGCGACCCTGGCCCACGACCTAGGCGAGGGTCGGGACGTCAGTTCTATTCTTCTGGCTTTGCTCTCTGAACAATATTAGGAACTCGGTCGTATATTTGGTTTTTTGAGTGTGTTAGTTAGTGGTTGCAGCGAGAATTCTAGTTTGGTGCATGGATATACTGTGTGCACCTATTCTGCCTACTTAGGGATATATCGTAGTGACAGCGTAGGCCAGCTGATCACTACACTTCTGGTCTAAGACGGAGCCATCTGTTCTCTGAACAGCATAGGCCTCATCGTTCCCGGTCTCGATTCGCGTTCTGCTCATCGATATCCTGCCTGGGAGCCCTGACCACAAGCTTCTTATGTCCACTTTCTTGCAGCGCCCCTTTGGGCGGCCAGTTCCCCGCCCGTTGAGATAGGCAAGAACGACCTCTCGGTCGCGGGTATCGTTTTC
>NW_013547392.1:0-1235 GCF_000499425.1 Eimeria acervulina
GACAGACGCGAAGACCCTTAAGCCGAAAACATTCTCGAAAAATGCGCTTGTGCCAACACGCCACTGCAGTGCAGATGCCAATGCTCACCAATGAGGGAGCTCTGTGTACCTTTTAGCAAACTTAATATAGTAGGCAACCCGAATAGACTCTGTGAGAAGACCCACATTGCGAGCATCGGCGGCAAGCAGTGTTGAAGAAGGAGTCAAACAATTCGGTTCCGCGACAAGGGAAGAGCCATAACGTGACCTGAACAACCAGTGGTGCCGAGGCTGCTGGTGAACGGTCACATCAAATCTGGTAGATGTTTCCGATTGCTTCAAAACTCAACGTGACATGTCCTCGAGGAAAGGAGTCGACCACCCTAACGCACTTGCTGAATGTCACAGGAGTACTTCAACTATTGAATGCAATTGGTGCAAGGCCATGCAGCTGTGAGACGTTGTTGCATGCTAAGAAAAAATAACCGCTTACTCTCATATTGCATTATGCATCCGATATACGTCGCTTCAAACACCAGCACGGACGCTACAAGCTATTAAACGCCGACCCTTGCAGGAGGTCCAGGGCACGCACTCGTTGTGCATTCCAGTGGTTTGCAGTGCGTGCACACCAACATTGCATCTACTTGACCAAGGGCAAAACCAGAAACTATGGGAGGTTCTGCAGCTGCACAAACCCACGCCGAAGCTTAAGGCCAAAACCAATCCAGAAGCCTAACGCCATGCCAGGCTGTTCTGCGTTCGGTTGACAACATCGGAATGCTTGTTCTCATGAGGATGGAGCCAGCACAACAACGGAACATGTAGACATGAAATAGAATCTGCGTCGCGCAGACTGGGGAAGAAAGTAATGGAGCCAAACAATATGTCGAATTACCTATTCGACACTACTGGAGTGTACAAGCAGCTGGTGGAAGTGCAACGGTGGCCAGGACTCTGTAAGAAATAAACATGCTAAGCTAGCTCAAAAGCTCTTCAGGAGGCCTTCGTGTAATTTCAGCGCCCCTCTTTGCTTCCTGCACTAAACTGTTTCTGTACGATCCGAAGCCTTCCAAATGCCTACATCCGTCCATCACAGATTTGACAGATGCAAAGAGCCTTAAGCCGGAAACATTCTCGAAAAATGCGTGTGCGACAACGCGTGACTGCAATGTGTTTATCATTGCTCACCAATGAGGAAGCTCTGTGTATCGTTTGCCAAACGTAATGTAGGCAACCCGAATAGACTGTGCCAG
>NW_013547391.1:0-2576 GCF_000499425.1 Eimeria acervulina
GTCCAAGCGTATCGGCGTGTTTTGATGATTGCGTTCATTCAGCGTAGGAAAGTGCAACCCGCGAATGTGAGGCCTGCAGATCAATACATCGACGGAAGGTGCCGATGCGGATGCTGCAGTTCAGTATTTGGTTACGTCCTGTTGATGCATCAGAAGGTGCAGGTGGTGTGAATTTCGAATAACCTATACATGCTCTAGTCAGTACGCTAGCGGCCGTAATGCCCTCGCACTGAATATTCGATGGACGAAGTTGTCGTGTTGTTGAAGGCGCGCGTATGGTCTGGCTGGTCAGTGTCTATGTGCTTTTCGTAAGGCATTTACCTCGTTTCTGTTTGGTTTGCATAGGGCTGTTGTTTTTCGGACGAGAGCAGATATAGTCGATCCGGTTTCTTATGGCAGTCCATGCACATTATTGGGCATTCCCCATGGCTTGTGGGAAGCTCTAGGAGAAGCGATCATGCGTCTGTATGCCATTCGATTTTGCCAACTTCGTTAGTTCTACAGCTTGAGCTAACGGAGTCGGTGGACTGCGTTGACGGTGGTGACGTTGGAGCGGGCGACCGTGTGCATCACGGCGAGGCGGAGCTATAGAATGTACTACGTCTGATTCTTCCTTGCCGAAGCGTGGCCGATTGGAGTACAGCTCATCTACGCCATGCTAAGCATGTGGCTGGGGCATGTGCCTAGCTCAACATAGGGAGAGGTACCCTTTCGATATCTGGCACTTCTGCACATTGTGTGTGCCGCCTTCGGAACAGTGGGTGCGTTATTTCTGAAGCTCCCCGATTGCTGAACGTGACGTTCGATGCTTAGCTTAGCTTACATAGAGTCTCTCACTGGTACGTGGCGCGCCTCTCCACGATAAGCGCAGCAAATATGAGCCGCCAGTGTGGTAGGGACAGTTTGAGCAAGTTTGACGACGACTTCCCTTTTAGACATCTCGGTAAGCAGTCGAGAACGCGACGCATACGTTTAACAAAACCCTGTGCCATATGGGCAAGGACGAAGCGTCATATAAGAAGTTCCGGATCGAGGAGTAGATTAATTTGCCGCGCTGGAAGCAACGTGCCTGCGTTGGCCAATTGCTGAGTCGCACACGATCTGCTCTTTATCGGCTCCCTCCTCATCGTCAATGGCGGCGTTCGCTGCGCACACCTCCAAATTTGCTAGACCGTTCTGTGAGACCACTGCTCAGAGCGTGCGTTTTTTTGTAGACCTCATCTGGACGGCGCGTGCAAATAGTAGTAGTTTCTGCGCAGGACAAAGCGGACGAGCGGACGGTACTGGCCTTTGCCAGTACCCGGGTGCGGTGCCTGGAGAGGCTTAGGCGGAAAAGCAGTATTGCGTACGGCAGACCTGCTCCCAACGTATTTCCCGCACGCTTGGAAATAAGCTGGTAGCAACTGTGCCTTACGCAATACTGGTATTCCTGAACAGGCGAAACGTTGACACGGGCGTATCCTGTTTACATCCCGGTGGTTGTTTTGTTGGTTAGGGTAATGCAGCACGCTGGGGGCGTGTTTGACTTGAACCGTGTATTCTGTGTATTCACAGCGGCGCGGTGCCTGCTGTATGCTGTTTTACATAGCTGGAGGATGCCGCTGTGGTGACTGAAGGCGTTCCACGTTGGGCACTGTTAGTCACAGTGCCCCCTTACAGGGGTGACTATTCCTGAGAAAGCGTTTGTGGAGTTGCGGACTCACTCACCACGCCACCAGTAGTTTTCGTGAGCCTGGAGTTTTGCGGAGGACGCTAAGTGACGTCGGATTGCGTGCTAAGGGTGTTGAGCTTAGTACATAATACCTCATACACTAACAGTGTTTTGCTAGGCGCTGCACCGTGTATGTTGCCTGCCGCCAAGTTGTCGCCTTCAGGTGTTGGCATTTGAAGCTTCCGACGTGGCTCGAACTGCAGGAAGTGTGCAAAGGGCTACACTGAATAGGCCTTGCGCTTCGTCCTCTTCCATGAAGCTTTATCTAATCCTGGCTAGATTTACATCTCCTGCTGAGGCTGTTCAGATATTTGTTACTGGCTTGTGCATTGTGATTAAGCTTAATGCGACAGCGTTGCGCCCTCTAGGGCGACTCCTGATGCAGCAGCGTGGTTTGGCCCGTCGCCGTAGCATAATAAACAGATGAATGGCGTGCCGGCATGCCAGGTGAATTTTCGTCTTGTTTGTACTTGACTTTCGGAGGGATATTGGAAATGTAAGGTTGAATGTGCTTTGTGCTATTTCATCTTCAAGCGCATTGCATCGCGATGGTTGTTTTGTTAGTTGTGGCAACGCAGCACACTGGGAGCGTGCTTGACTTGAACCGTGTATTCTGTGTATTCACAGCTCCACGGTGCCTGCTGTAGGCTGTTTTACATAGTTGGAGCATACCGGCATACCGCTATGGTGATTGAAAGGGGTTCCAGTTTAGAAGCTGTTGGTTGCACTGCTTCCCCTGGCAGCGGTGGCTATCGCTCAGAAAGCGTTTGTGGAGTTGCGGACTCATCCACCTCGCCCCAAGTAATTTTCGTGAGCCTGGGGTTTTGCGGAGGACGCTAGTGACGTCGGATTGCGCCTGTGGTAA
>NW_013547390.1:0-1508 GCF_000499425.1 Eimeria acervulina
CCAACATTAGCTGCCCGTCTTGCCCTAAGCAACGGCATCCACTCGAACAAATAACGGCCACTCAAATCTTCCTAACCAATTCCCAACATACCACTTCACCTCCTTCCTAACCACAACCCGTATTCAAAACCCCGCTTCGCGTCACACACTCTGCACTATATTACCCCCATTTAGCTTCCCCCAACATATAACATACAAGCTCGGCTCCTTCCTTATCACAACTGATACTGAAAAACTCACCGCTTCTTGTCACACGCTTCACACTACATCAAACTCACTTGTCCTCCCCCCACTGGCCACTCAATGCACAGCGCTCCAGCTGCCAAATGCAATCCAGTCCTTAACACGCCGATGCGCCTCATCTTGCATTTTTGCGCACCATCTGCGGGGCAATATACGCTGAACGCTACACAGCATAGCATGGACCAGCAAGCAGTATCCAGCCTCCATTAACGCGCACGCACACCAGCGCATCGCACCCTCAAACGCACCACTAAATACCTGCTCAACCACAAAATGACACTCCGCTCCACATACACAACCCCTGACCTTCCTCCAGCATTACCTGCCCGTCTTGCCCTATGCAAAGGCATCCATTCCAACAATTATCGCCCACTCAAATCCTCCTAACCAACTCACAACATACCACTTCACCTCCTTCCTAATCACAACTGATACTGAAAAACCCGCCGCTTCTTGTCCCACACTTTACACTATATTCCCCGCATGTAGCTTCCCCCCACACCCCACGCAATGCACAGAGCCCCAGCTGCCAAATCCAATCCAGTATTTAACACGCCCATGCGCCTCATCTTGCATTTATACGCACTTGCTGCGTGGCAATATACGCTGAACGCTTCACAGCCTAGCATGAACCACTACACAGTATCCAGCCTCCATTAACGCGCACGCACACCAGCGCATCGCTTACTCAAACCCACCACTAAATACCTGCTCAACCACAAAATGACACATCACTCCACACACACAACCCCTGACCTTCCTCCAACATTACCTGCCCGTCTTGCCCTATGCAAAGGCATCCACTCCAACAAATATCGCCCACTCAAATCCTCCTAACCAACTCCCAACATGCCACTTCACCTCCTTCCTAATCACAACCCATACTCAAAAACCCGCCGCGTCTTGTCACAAACCTTACAATATATTACCCCCATTTAGCCTCCCCCCACCCGCCACGCAATGCACAGCGCTGCAGCTGCCAAATCCAATGCAGTGTTTAACACGCATATGCGCCTCATCTTGCATTCATCCGCACCAGCTGTGTGGCAGCATACGCTCAATGCTACACAGCCTAGCATGCACCACCACACAGTACCCAGCCTGCATTACCGTGCACGCACACCAGCGCATCGCTTCCGCAAACGCATCACTAAATACCTGGTCAACAACAACATGAACTTGACACACTGCTCCACATACGCAACCCCTGACCTTCCTCCAACATTACCTGCCCGTCTTGCCCTACGCAAAGGCATCCACTCCAA
>NW_013547389.1:0-1028 GCF_000499425.1 Eimeria acervulina
CACACACACACACACACACACACACACACACACACACAAAGGGTCACTTCCATCACTCATGCTAGCAACAGAGCAAGCAGCTGGGGCCTGCAACACCAGACGACGGCAAGTCAAGTACCGGGAGCTCGCATTGGTGGGTGGGAGATTTGGGGACGCATGCGTGGCAGGTATGACGCTGCTCTATTATCGGCGCGCAGAAACTAAGCGTCATTCGACAGTGGCAGAAGAAATAACAGCATTTTCACGTTTGTTTTCTCGAGGCAGAATTATGACTGGAAACACGTTTGATACCGGGCTAATAAAACAATGCGCGGACACGAAGTAAAGCAAGTCTTTTATACTAACAGCGGTTGCTAGCACAGGCGCTTGAGCTCACGTGGAGCCTTCCCATCTTTGAGTAATGCAGGTGACCTTTTGCCGTCCGCGGCGAAACATCATAGGCCCTGCATGAGCCACTGCCTGCAAGTGGCTCTGTTACTTTTAACGCATGCACTCGTTTTTCTTATGAAAGCCGAAGCAGCACGTCGGCTAGCCCCAGAAAGCTGACAGATTCTTCAGGGCAACTGACTAAGGGAAGACTTTTCAAGCAGCACAACTTTTTCTCCCTGAGAAACATGTGTTGTGGAGATGAGGCCTCTCATGTTCCGATATTGAGCTTTTGTGCTGAAGGTAAAAAATACACCGCAGCGTGGACATGCTGGCGTAGACGCGTACCCGTGAAGGCGCTTGTAGGTCAGCAGTGTTGGTGTTCGGGGCTACTACTTTGGTGGCATTGTAGTGCAAGCTGGCCTGCACTATTACTACGATAGACCCCTAGGTTAGGCAGAATAGGCGCCCACGCTATTATCTGGCTCTTAGCCTATGATTCTCGCTGAAACCACTATTAAACACCATTAACAACCCAATATATATTCGAGTTCCCATATCGTTCCCGAGAAAACCCCGAATGATAGAACTGATCCCCGACCCCTCGCCGAGGGCGTGGGCCAGGACCACAGCAACAGCCTCGCACCCAGCCCCAAGCTGGT
>NW_013547388.1:0-1013 GCF_000499425.1 Eimeria acervulina
ATACTTCCCATTATCAGACTCTCACGTGCAACGCCCATCATGCCGCCGAAGACGGGACCAAGCGCCAGCACACACCAAAGCGCACCATACTCAAAGCAAAGCCTTTCCCTAAGCTTTGCACTCCGATGCCATCAATCTCCACCCATGTACATTCGCATCACGCCTGCCAATAGACAGGTTGAACCGCAACAGTGCCAGCAATGCGTCTACCAAATTAGTTTCCTTCTAAAAGCATACATGCTGGGCAAACAGCAAGCCGTCGTAACGCGAGAGAAGCCTTCCCTGCACAGCACACGCACAAGCCGCAGCGCGATGCGTATCCGCACGAACCTCACCCAACCTGCTACCCTACCTATCCGCCAAACAATGCGCACTCTCCTACCCACAAACGCAGTTCATTTGGGATGCTTCCCATTATCAGACTCTCACGTGCAACGCCCATCATACCGCCGAAGACGGGACCAAGGACCATCACACACCAAAGCACACCGTACTCAAAGCAAAGCCTTTCCCCAAGCTTTGCTCCCCGATGCCATCAATCTCCACCCATGTACATTCGCATCACGCCTGCCAATAGACAGGTTGAACCGCAACAGTGCCAGCAATGCGTCTACCAAATGAGTTTCCTTCTAAAAGCCTACATGCTGGGCAAAACAGCGAACCGTCGTAACGCCAGAGAGGTCTTCCCTACACAGCACACGCACAAGCCGCCACGCAATGGTACCCGCACGAACCTCACCCAACCTGCTAGCCACCTATCCGCGAAACAATGCGCACCATCCTAGCTACAGAACATAGACATCAATAAGCAATTGTGCGTATATTCATTCATCCTTGCCACTAGACAGGCTGAAATGCAGCCGTATCCAAAAGAACGCCAAGCAAACCAGTTCGGGTCTTAGCACATACTGGCTGGGCAAGCAGCGAGCCGTCCTAACGCGAGAGAAGCCTTCCCTGCACAGCACACGCACAAGCCGCCACGCAATGCGTATCCGCACGAACCTCACCCAACC
>NW_013547387.1:0-1042 GCF_000499425.1 Eimeria acervulina
GGTGTTATTGCGAGTGCTGCTGCTGCTGCTGTTGTTGCTGCTGCTGCGGCTTGTCTTGCTGCTGTTGCTGGTGCTGCTGCTGCTTTTCTTGCTGCTGCTGCTGCTGCTGCTGCTGCTGCAGCTTCTGCTGCTCTTGTCCCTTTGAAGGCCTTCTTCTCTGTTTTAAGAACATTATGCCTGTGATTATTTTGTTGAATTATTTTTTTTCGCGAGTAATGTGCATATAAAATCGAGAGATTTGTTTGATTTGTTTTTATGTTTTGTTTAATTTACCTGTTGTTTCTACACCCATAAAGGCTGTGCCTCCGAGCACCAACACTCTGCCTTTTAAACCCTCAGGAGATTTATAAAAGTGATTGGGCTTTGAAGCATCTTCTTTATTCATTTCTAATTTCTTGAATGCGAGGTGTACATACACCTCAACTGGGCGTAGAGGATACTACAATAATACAGTTGAGGGGTGAAACCTGATAAAAATAGAGCTAAATTAATATCAAAAACAAAATAACATATTAATATTTATTTATTTATTTATTTATTTCATAAAATTATGCATATCTACACCTACTTTCTTTGCGCGCTCTCTCTAGGGGCCCCCAGTGTAGCAAAGAAGAAAATCTTTGTGCAGATGTCGATACACTGAAGAATAAATAAATAAATTAAACTAAATAAACAAATAAATATAAATAAATTAATAAATATAAACAAATGAATATAAATTAATAAATAAATAATGTTAATTAATTTTATTTTAGTGTGAATTCTTTTTTATTCATCATTCTCTCTTCTTATTTATAAGTGCAGTCTTCGACTTGAGCTGTACGTACACCTCAAATATAAATTCTTGCTAAATAACTTTTTCTTAATAAGTTAAAATAAAATAATTATTTTTATTTATTCTTTGCTCTTTGAATAAGAGTATTATCATATCATTCATGCCGATTAATGTTTTACAGTATTCACCTTCTACTGTATAATACATTAGATATATATATATATATATATATATGCATGCTTATATATCTATATATATATGTATATG
>NW_013547386.1:0-34428 GCF_000499425.1 Eimeria acervulina
TATATATAGAGAGAGAGAGAGAGAGAGAGAGAGAGAGAGATAGACAGATAGATAGATGACATGCTGCATCTGCTACCTCCTCTCAACTAAGCTGAACCCTCCGTCCTGCTTCTAATGGTTTAGAAAGGGGTAAGTAAGGGATGGAGGGTATGGCTTCTTCTGCATTTGCTGCTGTGAGTATGCAGCAGCTCCTCAGGCTTCGCGGGTTTGGCGCCTTCACTGTGCCGATTATAAAATTTAAAATGCCTGGATAACTGCTCGTTGGACTCTTTTCGATTTCGATATACATTTCAATGCACTTGTTGATTTGGCTAGCCACTCCGCAATTATATTGATAATGATGATAATGGTAATAATGATAATGATAATGATGAAAATGAAAATGATAATGATAATGATAATGATAATGATGAAGAGGCGGCCTAAGTAGAGGTTAATGTTGTAGTTTGTCAATGTATATCAATGTATACCAAGCGGATTAAAAGCTAGGGACTTACCTTCCTGTTTTCGCAGTTTGTGTTCGTTCACATGCTGCTGCTGCATATGGGGCTGTGAAACTCTTGCCAGCAGATCGTTTCAGTGCGTGTTAGAGTCCTGTTGCTGTTAAATGTCGATTCTGTTGTTGATGCTGCTGCTGCTGCTGCTGCTGCTGCTGCTCTTACCAGTGCAACAGCCCCCACTGAGGGTTGTGGCATCCGCAGCCCCTCCAGTCAGCAGCAAACCGCATTTGCTGCACCCGCCGATGTTCCCTAAGTGAAGAAGACACAAATGAAGAGAAGAAAGTAACAACATTCTCAGAATCCTCCAACGGCCCCGTGCAAAACCCTGTAGTGCACGGGCACTGCAGTGGATCTCTGGTGTGACCTCTATAGGCGTAGCATCATGAAAAGGAACAAGTACTATAGAGTACTTCAGGGATTAGGACACCATTAGATAGAAAAGCAGCTTAATAGAATCATAGTGCTAGCAGGCTGGCACCAGCTTGGGGCTGGGTGTGAGGCTATTGCTGTGACTCTGGCACTGACTTTCAGCGAGGGTCGAGGGTCAGTTCTACTATTCGGGGGTGGGGCCCAACAATAATATGAACTCGCATGTATAATGGCTATTTATTGCGTTAAGTAGAGGGTGTAGCTAGAATCATCGATTGTAGTAGTTAATTGTAGAGTGTGCACCTAATCAGAATTGCTTAGAGGACAGGACATACATAGTAACAGTGAAGGCCTGCTGTTCACTACAAAGCCTGCGGCCTGCTGTGCCTGTGCTGCAGGAAGAGGCTTTGCTGCATTTGCTGCAGCTGACTTCGGGCATGAAGCCCCCTCCGCATCCATCAGCCCTTCATTATGGGCACAACCCTCTGAAACGCAGCAACAATAGCAGCACCAACAGCAACAGTAGCCGCAGGACCAGCAGGGGGCGCACGTGCTGCAACCGTTGCGAGAGAAGCACCGGACAAACAAACTGCCAACGACGTAGGAGTGCAATGCATATTTCTGCTGATAAATCTATCATTATTCTTGATGGTGTTCTCCGCAGCGTTGCAGCAGCTACTGGTGGTGCTGAGCTGCCTCAGAACGTTGGGCTGCTAGTGGACCCCTGCGCAATTGAGTCTACTGCTGCTGCTGAAGGAGAAGGTTTCTGTGCTGTTGCTATTATTATTGCTGTTGCTGCCGCAGCTGTTGTTGACGGCCTAACCTTGCGTTTGTCTGAGTATGCCAAAGCTTGCTGACGAACTCTGCGCCGTGCGCTGGGTTTGGGGCAGCGTCTTCATTGAGGCACCGCAGCCACCTCTGACCGGCCTTTATCGCACAGCTCTAAAGAGAGCAGGAGGCAGGCATTAGAGCCCAGCGAGGTTTAACCGGGCGGAGGCAGGGCCCCAAAATATGGAAGAATGAGAGGGCTGTCGCCTGCGGTGCTGAGATGGCTGTAGGTAGTAGACAGTGTGTAGAGAGCAATGAGAAGGAGTTGGCTCAGAACAGAAAGACGATAGGAGCATTTGAACCCCTCTCGAGGTGCAAGAGAGCAACTGTGAACAGAAGCTTGCATGCAGCCCTAATTAAAGCTGGAGGGCACATGCACGTGTTCGCCTTACCCTCTGCTGCTAAAGCGATAAAGGGTTTATAGATACCCCTTCGAGCCTGCAAACGTTTTAGCCCCACTTGAGCTATCAACTCCCCGAACCAAGGAAAATAATATTATCCTTTTCTTTAGCCTCTGCACATCCGTCTGAGCGCGTCTAGAACCTCATTCTTCTTTTTGCTGCTTATCTTAATGAGATTACTGCCTCTTTGTGGGGAGACTTCGATAGACTGTCGGCGACTTCCTGAAGAGTTATTAAAGGTCAGCATTAATGGTATGGTGGCATCTCCAGCTTGAGTGTACGTGTACATAGGGTGGAAGCCGAAGTGCTAACCCGAGAACGAACAGCAAAAGGGCGTAAGGCTTAGCTTACACCGAGTTGCCTTACTTCTAATAATATATTTTTACTCTCTCTATCGGATAGGCTGAAGCGATATGAGGTATACAAAATATTTTTTTGTACTCTCTCCTCCGGTTAGAGTGAAGCGAGGTCAGTTACTTCTTATATTATTTGTACCGTCTCTCCCCATTAGAGTAAAGCGAGATAGTTTATTTCTAGTAATATATTATTCGTAGTCCCTCTGTAGGCTAGACTGAAGTAATATAATTAATGTTTAATAATATACTATATTTACTCTCTCTTCCGGTTAGACTAGAGGGATATTAATTATTTCTTATATTATTATTTGTAGTCTCTCAAT
Source organism: Eimeria acervulina (assembly GCF_000499425.1). Classification (NCBI taxonomy): domain Eukaryota; phylum Apicomplexa; class Conoidasida; order Eucoccidiorida; family Eimeriidae; genus Eimeria; species Eimeria acervulina. Next base: position 2,778 of record NW_013547386.1, read on the forward strand.
CGGAGACACCTCAGCGTGTTCAGTTTAAACGCCTTGGTGATGCCTGTACACTACAGTGACAGCCGACAAGAAGACAAGAAGGGACAAACGCGCCATAGAAACGAACAAGCCACAGCCTCTGCAGCTCCAAAGCCGCAGCGATGACACCGCAGTGCTGCCAGGGCGTCTCCTCTAAGGAGACAATGTGGTGTCGCTTGCTGCTCCTCCTGCTGCTGCTGCTGAGATGCTGAGCTGCTGCTTCCCTGCATTGTTAAGGGGATCACAGAGACACTGTACACTGGCAACTGTGGGGCCGGCGTTGAATTGTGAGTCTCCGTAGAGTCTCCATCGAAGGTTCTGCTATCTTCCAAGCAGGTGCTCGTTGCTCTTGAGTTAAGAAGTGCTTCTCCTCTTACTGCTGCTGCTGCGCCTTGTTCTTCGCTGCACCCGCTACTGCTGCTGTCGCCCAGAGGGGCCCCGCAGCAGAGACATCTGCCTCGGGAAGCAAAGAAGGCTGCACGCAGCACACTTGCAAACAAAGCTGCAGCTAAGGTATACAGTCATGATCCCTTTATCGGGGTGTCCCCCACTGCTGCTGTTGCTGCTGCTGGTCCATTCGCCTCTGCTGTAGCTGCTTCTGCTTCGCTTGCTGCTACTGCTGCTGTTGTTGTTCCCGCTGCTGCTGCTCCCTTGCCTAACCTGCTGCCACATCGGAGCGAGACATCCTACAAACCGCCGGCTGGCCCAGAAGTCTCCCCCTGCAGCAACACAAGCAGCAGTGTCTCCTTCCTGTTGCCAGCTGTTGTCTCCTCTTGCTAATCAGCGCATGCGCTTTGATTCAGGAGCACCATAATAACAAACACCACGTAAGGTGGAGGGAGAGCAGCTGCTGCTGCTGCTTTTGTTGCAGCAGCTAGTGTTGCTGTTGTTGCTGCTGCCTCACCTGTACATCCACCGCAGCCTGACAGCGGGGCGCACGCTGCCAAGCACGACGGGCCTCAGCAGTACCGCACACTGAAGACACCGCATGTTGCTGCTGCTGTTGCTGTTGCTGCTGCTGCTGCTGCTGCTGCTCAGGACACTGCTAGGCCGGATACAGAGACAGCTCGGGCACCGAAGACGGAGAAGAATACTGTCTGAAGCCAAGGAGACACCACAAACCCTAAACCCTAAACCCGAAACCCTCAAGGGTCATCGTGCCCCGCGGTGCTTCCTCCCCAAATCTACACCCCGCTCGTACCAAACACTAAACCCTAAACCCTAAACCCTAAACCCTCACTGCCAGGCAGCAGATCAAGCAGCCAAACTCACCCAGCATGCCCTCCTCCTCCAGCTCTCTCACCCGATCAGCTGTCCCTAGGGACACCCCATCAACCAAAAGTTGGGGGAGCACCGTCCCCTCAGCAGCAGCTTCAGCAGCAGCAGCATCTGCTGCTGCATCAACTGAAGCTGGCGGCAGCAACAAACACAGCAGACTCCAAGAACTTTGCTAAGGCCCTTGCTTCCGTACATTTGGTGCTGGAGACACCTGCTAGTTCGGGTGTATCCGCAGCTGCTGCAGCACTGTTTCTCTTACCCTCTTTGCTGCTTCTCCTTAAGCCTCTCGCCAGTCGCGTGGGGTGTCTCTGGGGTCCCTGCGGGGCCTCCCGCTTGGACTGCATCCCTTGGGGGTCTCGTGCGGGGAGCAGCACCTGCTGCTTGCAGAGACGCTGCAACAGCAGCGCGTCGTGCAGCCCTAAAGCTGCAGCAGCACAACACCAAAGGAGCCCAAACAGCAAGCCATCAACCTCTTCCTCAGCTCCCGCCGAAGCAGCAACCCTGACAGTTGCCTATAGAAGCTCAGAAGCAACACTCTGCTGCCGTGGGGGCCCCTCAGGGGCCCCCATGCCAACAGCAATGGGGGCCCTCAGGGGCCCCCAGGCATCAAGGAGACTCTCCACCCAACTCCGAGGCCTCGTTACAGTGCATAGCCTCTCTTTAGAGAGCAGGCAAGCAGCAGCTCAGCAACCCAGCAGCAGCAGCAACAGCAACAGCGGCAGCAAAGGCAGCAGGAGCAACAGCAACAACATTAGCAGCAGCAGCACCAAACTCCTGACCTGCTGCTTGAAGGGTGTTGGTGTCAATAAAGAGATAGGGGACTCCTTTGCAGTCCATCAGATTCACGAGCTGCTGAGACACCGCGTGGGCCCTTCGGCTGGCTGCGAGGGTGTCTCCTATTAACACCACCTGAAGGAGACAGGGAAAGGAGACAACAAATGCTGCGCATCAGAGACACCTCAGAACCTGCAAAAGAGACAATAACATACAAAGCGCAGACACAGCAGCAGCAGGCAACACCATAGACGCGAACCTCCGCTAGTGGGCCTCGGTAGAAGGCTGCCGTAGCGGCCCTTCTGCAGCTGTTGCTGCTGCTGCAGTTGTTGTTAGTGCTGCTGCAGTTGTTGCTGCTGCTGCAGTTGCTGCTGCTGCTGCGGAGAGGAGCAAGGCTCAAAGAAGGGCCCGCCGCTGCATTTGCTGCAGCTGTCTCCAGCTGCTGCTTGCTGCTGCCCCTTCGTACGAGCGAACGCCCCGAGAAAAGACGCATGATGCTGCTGCTGCTGCTGCTGCTTTGCTTTGAGTATACCTCCATGGTTTGCTGCTCCTCCTGTTGTTGCCTCTGTTGCTGCTGCTCTAGACGAACAAACTCTCCGATAACTGTCTCCTGCAAATTCAGCAGCCTAAGGTAATCAGACTCCCCTTCTGTCTGTTGCAGCAAGGAGACACTGCGGCGCTGCTCCCCTACACGGTGCAGCTCAAAGGCTTGCTGCAGCAGATTCGTGGCTGCCTCCCCCAAGTTGGCTTCTTCTACTACATCGTTCTGCTGCTGTTGCGGCTGTTGTTGCTGCTGTTGCTGTTGTTGCTGTTGTTGCTGTTGTTGCTGCTGCTCCTGCGCTTGTTCATCATCATACGCCCGCATCGAAAGCACCAATTGCTGCTGCTGCTCCTGCACTTCCCCCGTCAATGTGCTGCTGTCACCAGTCCCTTGCTGCTGCAGCCCTACCACCGGGTGCTCCGGGCCCCTGCAGCAGTCATAAGGGGCACCATGGTCGTCAGGAACCTGCTGCTGCTCTGTATCTCCTGCCGCTGCCGAAGCTGGTGTAGCTGCTGCAGCTGCTGCAGCTTGTGCATCTGCTTCAGCTGGTGCTGCTGCTTGGTGTGTGTCTTGCTTGCCCCAAAACCGCAGTCTCCGAGACCATCTCCTGGGTAGCAGCTGCACATCTCTGAAGGAGAAGCGACTACCTGCTGTACCTGCAGAGGCGCTGCCCTCCACGCTGCGGTTGTTGTTGCTGCTGCTGCGGTTGCCGCTGCTGCTGCCGTTGCTGCTGCTGCATGCGCCTCGCCTTCTTTGCAATAAGCCCAAATGCACGCTCATCCCACTGGCATTCTCCAAGCTGCCTACGTAAGAGGCACATGTGCTGTGGCTGTTGCTGCTGCTGGTGCTGCTGCTGCTGCTAGTGCTGCTCCTGCTGCTGCTGCTGCTCTCGTTTAAACTGGGGGACTTCACCCTCCTGAAGATGCTGCTGCTTAGCCTGAGAAAAGACCGGCAAGCAGACAGTGAGCGCTGCGTATCGAAGAGCCGGGTCTTAGGGGGAACCCAGGAGTCTGGATTGTTGTTGCTGCTCGTGCAGCAGCAGCTGCTGCTGCTGCTGCAGCTGCCGCAGCGGCTGTCATGCCTCTCAGGCAGACAGGTTTCTGTGCTGCTGCTGCCAGCAAACGTGCTGCTGTTGCTGTTGCTGCTGCTGCCTGCGGACGTGCTGCTGTTGCTGTTGCTGTTGCTGCTGCCGCCGGCAGACGTGCTGCTGCTGCTGTTGCTGCTGCTGCCTGCAAACGTACTGCTGCTGCTGCTGCTGCCCAGAGACAGTACGCATTTGTCTCTGCTTCCCCGTGGCACTTCGTGCTCAGAGCCCTTCTTTCCTTCCTGTTCTTGTCGCTCGCGCTGCTCCTGTTGTTGTTGCTGCTGCTGCTGTTGTTGTTGCTGCTGCTGCTGTCTAGCAAGAATCTCCTGAGATAGCTGAGCAGCCCTCCAAGAGAGCAGGGCCCCGTCAGAGACAGAGCCGGGACTCTGCAAGGCGAGGTGTCGCTCCTCTAGCAGCAGCTGCTTCAGCATCTGCTGCTGCTGCTGCTGCTTGTGTGGGTATTTGCCGCTACGGAAGGAGAACTGCAGCACAGGGCAACAACAGCCAAACAGCAGCAAAAGGACACAGCTAGCTGCGCTTTCTTGCTGCAGGTGCTGCAGCGAGCCGCCCCACTAACCTGCAGCAGCTTCCACAAAGGCGGAGCCTCTAGCAGCAGCAAAGCCCCCTCAATCAACAAAGAAGAGAAACAGACACACGAAGAGAGCAGCAAGGGGCTTTCATCTGCTGCAGCAGCACTAGCTGCATCTACAGCTGCAGCAAAACCAGCAGAAGAAGCAATACCCACAGCAGCAGCAGCAGCAACAGCAGCAATAGGACAGCAGCAGCAGGGCATTCAAATCACACCTTTTTTAGCAGCGGCTTGCGATGCTGAGGGTCTGCCTTAGCAGCAGCAAACGGTAAAGTGTCTCCTGCCGCTCCTCCTGCGTATCTGCTGGCCTCAGAGGAGCCAGGCTGTCCCCTCGACTGCAGCAGCAACTCGCTGCAGACCCGCCTCAAGCTGCTGCCAAGATGCATGCGCCCCTTCCCATCTGCTGATGCGGCTGGCGCTGCTGCTTCTGCTGCAGATGCTGTTCCTGCTGCTGCTGCTGCTGCAGTTGGCTCTGATGCAGTAGACGTAACAGCGGCGCTGGAGTGGTATTTTCTCAGGTACCGCTTCCAGTGCTGCTGCTGCTGCTGCTGCTGCTGCTGCTGCTGCTGCTGCTGGCTCTTTCTCCCTCTGTCTTCTCCTGAACTGCTGCCCGTGTCGGAAAAGAGATCAAACGCCTCAGTCATCTGCCCCCTCCACAAAGCAGCAGAATTGAACGGGGTCCTCTCTCTCTCCTTCTCAGGTGTACAGACACCTCCTTCCCTGCTGCGCCCCCAAGTCGTCTGCTGCCTTCGCGCTGCTCGAAGGCCCAGCCTACGCTTCCGCCGCAACAGCAGCTGCAGCAGCAGCCGCTGTTGCTGTCCGTGCTTACGTATCTTGCGGTGCTTCAGCAGCAGCAGCAGGTTTCCAACGGAGATACCGCTGCGGCTGCTACTGCGGCAGATCTGCTGCTGCTGCCGCTGCTGCTGCAGCTGCCGAATCTCCTGCAGCAGCTCCCAGTGCAGCCGCCACAGCCAAATTTCTCCCTCTATAGGGATGTGGGGCCCCACAGGTGTGTCTCTCAGGAGACACTTGGGTGGCCTCTTTCCTAGCAGCTCGTTGCTGCCGCAGCAGCAACTGCTGCTGCCGCAGCTGCAGCGACGCAGCCGCCGCAACCTCTTCAGAGCCCGCCTCCAGCGGTTAGCTTGCTGCTGTCTCCTCAGCAGCTCCAGTTTGGCCTTGTGCTGCTGCAGCTGCCGCAGCAGCAACAGCTGCTTCCTCGTCTGGGGAGAGTGCGCAGCAGATGCCTCGATGGCTTGCCTTAGCTGCTGAGGCTTGAACACATCTTGGTTGCCCTTGTGCTGCTGCTGCTGCTGTTGCTGTTGCTGCTGCTGCAGAGGCCCACCTCTCTCCCCAAGCTGCGCTGCTGCTGCAGCACCATTGGTTGCTTCCCACAGCCGCCTTCGCAGCAGCAGCTCCTCGGTGAAAGACAGCGGTCGTTGCGGCCCCTGCTGCTGCTGCCTCTGTCGCTGCTTCCTCCGCTGCTGCTGCTGCTGCGCTGCTGCAGCAAAAGAAGGCATACCAAACAACAGCAGCCGCTCCCGCCTACCTCCCCTTCTGAACGACGCTGCAGAGGAGACACTCCGGGCTCGTCTTCGGTGCAGCAGTAGCTGCTGCTGTTGCTGCTGCTGCTCAATTGTCTGTAGGCGCTGCAGCAAACGCCTCTGAATAGACACCTGGGAGGAGACCGGCAGGGGCTTACCCAGCGAAGTCAATCTGCGCTGCAGCAGCTCCTGCTTCTCTTGCTGCTGCAGCTTCACTTGCTGCTTCGGTTGATCGTCCGGCCCCACGAAGTCCTCCAACTCTCCACAATGGCTGCTAAACGCAACAGAGCCGGAAGCCTGTGCTGCTGCTGCTGCTGCTGCTGGTGCTGCGGCAGGAGCTATTGATGCAGGCGCAGTGCTTGTCCCCTTAGTATCCATCCTGGTTCTATGTATGTTGGCCTTGCTGCTGCTTCGGCTTCTGTGGTTGATGCTGCCTTTGGTGCTGCTGCTGCTGCTGCTGCTGCTCATACTGTTGCTGGCGGATGCTTGCCGCAGCAGCGAACCTCCTTGTGGGGGGCCCTCTGCTGCTGCTGCAGTGCAGAGTGGAAGAGACGGCAGCATCAGTCTCCTCCTGTAAGTTGCTGCCGATGCTGCTCTCCTTGCTGCTGAAGTCTCAGCTGATCTGGAGAGACAGTTGCTGCGGCGTCTCCGCAACTGCAGCAGCAGCAGATGCTGCTGCTGCTGTCCTTGTTGCAGATGCTGTTGGTGGTGCTGCTGCTGCGGGGAGGGCCACAGAGCCTCTGCAGAGTCGAACGCTCCTGGCTGTAGCAACAGCTGTTCCTGCTGCTGTTGCTGCTGCAGCAAGACAGTAGTCGCCGCATCCTCCACAACCGGCTTTTGGGGTGTACGCTGCTGCTGCTTTTGCTGCTGCTGCTCGGGAGCAGCAGCAGAAGGTGGCTGTGTCTTCTGCCGCGTCATGAAGAACTAGTAGGGTGTGGTTGTGTCTCGATGAGTTGAGCCAAAGCCAAAGGTGCTCCGTTGCTGCTGCTGCCGTTGCTGCTGCTGCTGCTGCTCCCTACCCCTAAAGAAAGAAACAATTCAAAGCAAAATAGTATAAAAAGCTTGTTGCTCCTTAGAAGCTGCAGCAGGAGCTACCACTGGGCTTGGTGCGGTACGTGGCCTTCAGGCGGTGAAGTTGTGTCTCAGCGGTTGTTGCTGCTGCTGCTGCTGTTGCTGCTGCAGCAAGCATAGATATAGTATGCGTGTTGAGTCTGTTAAAGAATATACTTTCATTAATTCTTCTAAATATTCTATCTTAAAGGAAGCGCTTGAGATGAACACCGACACTCCTCCGGAACAGTCAACCCCGAACCCCCCTGCAGCAGCAGCAGCAGCAGCAACAGCAGCAAGTGTGATAGGGCTGAAGCAGCCTCTGTCGTTTATCTAACGGTGAGACAGATTAATATATGTTCTAGTTAATCAAGGAAAACCAGAAGCAGCAGCCGGCTCTAACACCCGATCGTTCCCTGTGCTGCGGGAGCCTCGACTTCGAGTTGCTGCTGCTGCTGCTGCTGCTGCTGCTGCTGCTGTTGCTGCTGCTGCTGCTGCTCGCGCGTGCCGCTCAAACTGCAGCTGCCCGCAGCCACGTTTCCTTGTGCGCAACTGAATTTAAATAGATAATTATTAATTAAAACAATCAAAAATTGGTTTCCTTTACCTAACGAACGCGGTGGCGCGTGCTGCAGCAGCGGCCGCTACAGTTGCTGCTGTTGCTGTGCCGCTGCAGCTGCTGCTGCGGCAGTAGCAGCTGCTGCTGCTCTGGCGTCAGCAGCAGCTGCAGCAGCCCGAGCTGTTCTGCAATTCCGCATAGGCTTCTCCTGTGTGCTAACAGTGTATATTCTGTCTTGTGCCTGTACCTTGAAAGTAGAGGCGTTTGCAGCAGCAGCAGCAGCAGCAGCAGCAGCAACAGCAGCAGGACCCGTTTGCGTGTCGGAGCACTCTTTCTATCTTTCCGTATCAGCGCAGCGGCTGCTCCTGCTGCAGCCGTTGCAGCAGCTGTAGCGACGATTCCTGTTGTGTGGTTGCAGCAGCAACCGAAAATATTGCAGGATTTCCCCTGCTGCTGCTGCAGCAGCAGCAGCAGCAGCAGCAGCAGCAGCTCCCTACCTGCCACGGGGGGCCGGGCCGTCCGTCCCACTCGCTGCCCTGCTGACGCAGCGCCAGCGCAGCAGCAGCATTTGCTGCTGCATCAGGAGAACTTCAATTCACAGTACACCGCAGCAGCAGCAGCTGCTCGGTTTTGCGGGGCCATCTGCTGCACGCCACCTGCAGCAGCGGCAGCAGCAGCAGCAGCCTTACTAGTAGTAGCAGCAGGGAGAGTTAGAATCCCTGCTGCAGCTGCAGCGCCGCCGCCGTACGACTCCAGAGCTTCAGCACTGCGGGTGCAGCAGCAGCAGCCGCAGCAGCAGCGCGCAGCAGCACAGACAGCTGAAGCAATAACGGGGGTGCCTTACTGCCTTGACAGTCGCTAACAGGAGCTTCATTAGCTGTTGTATGCCCCCCAACAGAAGCAGGATTTCTTTCAGCCCCGCGATATGCAGCCGAAGCAGCAGCAGCAGCAGCAGCAACCGCAACCACAACGCACGGCTGCCGCAGCAGCGGAGACAATGCACGGGTCCATTCGAGGTTAGCCCCACAGATGCATGATCCCTAGCAGCAGCAGCAATAGGAGCATGACCAACAGCAGAAGCAGCCGGCTGTCTCCTCGGCTGGCGTTGCTGTAGCATTAGCTAGTTCTTATGCTGCTGTGGTTTGTGTCTTGCTGCTTTTGCGCTGTGTGTCTTGCTGCTGCAGCGCACCGCGGTGTAGCTGCTGATGGTGCAGCAGCTGCAGCACAAACTGCAGCAGCAGCCACAGCAAGTGCAGCAGCGCGGGGCGGTGCTGCGCATGCAGCAGGGGAGGGCCTTGAAGAGACGCTGCAGAAGCTCAAAGGACTGCAGCAGCAGCTGGCAGGTATGCTACCTCGCTTTGTTTGCTGCTATTGCTGCTGCTACACGGGCTGCTGCTGCTGCTGCTGCAGCGCGTCTGTTTACATGTTTGCTGCTGTTTCTGCTGCAGCATGGACTGTCCGCGACGGTGCCCACGCTGCTGATGAGACGCATACTGCAGCAGCTGCTGCAGCAGGAGCTTACCCTGTGAGACAGTTACGACACAGCAGCAGCAGCAACAGCAGCAGCAGCAGGTGTCGCGTCGTGTTTTACCCGTAGTGGTGTAGGGTCTAGAGCTGTTGCTGCCTGTGTGCTGCTGCTGTTGCTGCGTTTGTCTTAGGCTTCCTTTAAAACTGAAGGGGCTAGTGAACAAACCCCTGTTTCTGCTGCTGCTATGCAGCAGCAAGGCAGCAGGGCCAGCAGCAGCTCCCATACAACGGGGCCGATTCCTCCAGCAGCAGCAGCATCAGCAAGTGCTGCTGCTGCTGCTGCTGCTGCTTCTCTGCCCCATTGGGCCGGCGGCAGCGCTGTGAGCTCTCGGGATCCCACTGACCGGAAGCTGCATGCAGTGTTGCTGCAGCAGCAGCAGCAGCAGGGTGCAGCAAGCTGCTGCGGAAGCAGCAGCTGCCGCCTTAGTGACAGCAGCACTTGTGCTGATGACCCCTGCAGCAACAACGGCCGGAGGCGCAGCATCGACAGCTTTTCTAGCGAGAGCAGCAGCAGCAACCCCGAGAGCAGCAGCAGCAGCGGCATGAGCTGCGCCGCCGTCCAGCAGCAGCAGCACTTGCTGCTGCATCATCAGCAACCACACCTGCAGCAGCGCCAGCAGCAGCTGCACATGCCTTCAGCAGCAGAAGGGTGTGGGCCGACGACAGCGCCTGCTGCTGCCTTCTCTTTGCTTTCAAGCTGCAAAGGCGCGCAGCAGCAGCAGCAGCAGGGAAAGCCGCAGCAGCTCCAGACACAGCAGCACATGCCCCGGGAGGAGCAGCAACAACACCAGCAGGCAGGAAGGATAGGGGGCAGCAGCAGCAACAGCAACAGCAGCAGCAGCAGCAACAGCAGCAGCAGCAGCAGCAGCGACTTCGTATTAGGGGGGCTGTTCGATCGATTTGCTGCTGCCAATATGCACAAGGCAGCAGCAGCGGCTTCAGGTGCTCCGAAGCTACCCTCACGTACCGCTGACGCTCCACAGCAGCAGCAGCAGCAGCAGCAGCAGGAAGCCCCGCATCAGCCGCCGGTCTCTCGCTGCAGCACGGCTACTTCATCACCATGCAACGCATCAAGGAGAGCCGCGGCAGCAGCTGCAGCAGCAGCAGCAGCAGCAGGCCAAGAGGGCGGTAGCACGGAGTCGGACGCGCACCCGCTGGCTCATCCTCCGCTAGGTCTGAGCAGAAGCAACAGCAGCAGCATTAACAGCAGCAGCAGCAGCAGCACAAGCAGCAATGGCACAGTTTACCCTGATAGGGGGGTAAAGAGAGACAGACAGGCGTATAGCGGCCGCTTTGCTGTTGCTACCTTCGTGCAGCAGCAGCAACTGCAGCAGCAGCAGCAGTCCCCTGCCTACTCTTTCGAGAGAGTTGCATCCTCTCCCGACTCAACAGCAGCAGCTGCTGCAGCAGCAGCAGGAATGCCTGCAGCATCAACAGCAGCAGCAGCAGCAGCAGCGCTGAGCTTGAGTGGAAGGAGCCGCCGAATGCAGTCATTTAGCGGCAACCGTGACTTGAGCAGCAGCAGCAGCAGCAACAGCAACAGCAACAGCAGCAACTGGGGTCCTGTTGGCGGGCCATTTTCCATTGGCAGCAGCGACAGCAGCAGCAGCAGCAACTTTCATAGCCCGAGCCGGCGTCATAGCGCCAGCCGGGGGGGCAGCAGCAGCAACAGCAGCGGCAGCAATACGTCTGCACTTTCATTTCGCTTCAACGGCGAAGCCTTTCCCTCAGCTGCAGCAGCTGCAGCAGCAGCAGCTGCAGGAGAGGATTACTACGGGGCTTCTTCTTTAGGGGCACCCCCAAGGAGCGCAGCAGCAGCTGCTGCAGCAGCAGCAGGAATGCGAGGTGCAGCACACATACAAGGCCCGTGCTCGTTCAGAGAGTCCGCTGCTGCTAACTGGCCTACGCATATCACTGGGCAGCAGCAGCAGCAGCAACAGCAGCAGCTGCTGCTCCAGCAACAGTGGCAGAACCCGAACTACCACCAAGCGCAGCAGCAGCAGCAGAAGCAGCAGCCCTCCTGCGAGGTGCTGACACCTGTTGGGCCTGCAGCAGCTGCTGCTTCACTGCAGGACTGCCTTCGAGGGCCGCTGCGGGAGGGTGCTCTTGCTGCAGCAACACCTTCAGCAGCAGCAGCAGCAGCAACACCAGCAGCAGCAGCCAGAGCAGCAGCCGGCGCGGGATCGCGCGGAGCAGCAAATGCGCCCTCTGTCTCCCCAGCGGGAGCAGCAGGTGCAGCACCGAGAGCAGCAGCAGCAGCAGCAGCAGCAGCAGCTACGGGAAGTGAAGACAGCGGCGAAGCACTGCCTTGCGTAGGGGGGTTAGGCTTACCTGATATTGCTTCTTGCATCTTAGGAGGCCCGCAGCAGCTGGCTGCGTTATCGTTGCAGCATCAGCAGCAGCAGCAGCAGCAGCTTGACGAACAGCAGCAGGACGGCTTCTTGCAATTCATGCGGGAGCATCCAGGCGAAGCCCAGCGCATGTGGGCGCTGCAGCAGAGGAGCGGCAGCAGCAGCAGCAGCAACAGCAGCAACGCCAACAATAACAGCCGCAGCAGCAGCAGCAGCAGCAGCAACCCCCACGCTCCCCAACCCCTCAGCAGCTCCTGCGGCCCATGGTATCCTTCAGCCAGGCCCTTCGGCGTCTCAGGGAGTGAGACAGCAGCAGCAGCTGCAGCTGCAGCAGCTGCTGCTGCTGCTTCGTGCTCGTCTTCTGTCATGATGGAAGCATTTGCTGGAGTCCGCTCGACTCCAAGTGCAGCAGAGTCCCCGGGGCTGCAGCAGCAGTTGCAGCAGCAGCTGCAGCAGCAGCAACTGCAGCAGCAGCTGCAACAGCAGTTGCAGCAGCAACAGCAGCAGCAGCTTCTGCTGCAGCAGCAACGAGAATGTTTTCCTGGCGTTTGCCAGTATCCAGGAAGCCATCACCAACCTGATACAGCAGCAGCAGCAGCAGGTGCTGTTGCTGCTGCGAGTCTGCTGCGCGGCGAGGGTTGCTACTGTTGGCAGTGCGCTTCGCAGCCGCAGCAGCAGCAGCAGCTGCAACAGCAGCAGCAGCTGCTGCACCAGACTCACCCAGTGTACGCAATTTTGCGCGTCATTCCATCTGAGATTCAGGTCTGTCAACTGCAGTGGTGCTGGGGAGGTGAATTGGCCCCCGGTTCGCAGCAGCAGCAGCCGCAGCAGCAGCAGCAGCAGCAGCAGGACAAGGAGTACGGGCACGCAGGCATGCAGCAGCAGGGCCTGTCTCCTAGTTCCTTCAGCTACACAGCTGCAGGGCAGCAGCAGGAGCAGCAGCTGCAGCAAGAAATGGTTTGCTATGGAGGCGCTTCTATCTGTGCGCCTCCATGTACCCTCAACGATAGGCCAGGCAGCTTCGGCAGGAGCAGCAGCAGCAACGGCGAAGCAGCAGCAGCAGCAGCAGCAGGAGCTTCTGCTCCCCCGGTGCTGCTCCGCTGCCACAGGGGAGAAAGCGTGGAGGTGTATTTACACCACAAAAGCGGGTGGCTCTTCGGCAGCATCCATGGACAGCCACACAGGTGCTGCTGCTGCTGCTGGTTGCTGCTGCTGCTGTTGCTGGTTGCTGCTGCTGGTTGTTGCTTCTGTTGTGCGGGTTTGCAGCTGCTTTAGATGCATCTGTAGGTTTATTGTGTGGTGTGCGGATGTCTGAGCAGACATTTGTGTCTTTAAAGGAAGCACTGTCTCCTTATCTGTTGCCGTTGTCTCTCTGTCTCTTTCTATGCTGCTGTGCTGCACTGTCTCCTTTTGTTGCTGCTGTGCTGCACTGTCTCCTTTTGTTGCTGCTGTTTGTCTCCTCAGGAAGGGCTGGTTCCCCTACTATCTTTTGCATGATCCTATGCGCTGGGCGCTGTCTCCTTCGAGTTCAGCAGCGCCTAGCAGCGGCAGCAACAGCAGCAACGGCAGCAACAGCAACAGCAGCAGCAGCATGAGCAGGCGCGGAGACTCCAGCGCTTTCGGCGCGCTTGTTGCTTGAACAACAGCAACAGCAGCAGTGATATTAGCAGCAGCAGCAGCAGCATATGCTGCTGCTGCTGCTGCTGCTGCTGCATGTGCGAGACTGAGCTATCTGCTGCGCTCTTAGGGGTTTATATTTGCCTAAGTCGCAGCGAGAGCAAAAACATCTATGAAGAAGAAACAGCAACAACATCTTGCTGCTGCTGCTGTTGCAGCATGCAGCGAACTTTTTATTTGCAGCAGATTGTTAGAAAGGCCAAGTGTCTCCTCACAGGCAGATGCAGCATAGGGGTAGAGCAGCGGGGAGACACCTAAAGGAGACACTTAAAGGAGACATTTGGAGGAGGCACTTAATAGAGAGACTTAAGGGAGACACTTGAAGGAGACGCTTAAAGGAGACATTAAATAGATAAATTTAAAGGAGACACTTAAAGGTGACACTATATAGAGACATTTAGAGGCGACATTTAAAGGAGACACTTAAAGGAGACGCTTGAAGGAGACACCTAATGGATAAATTTAAACGAGACATTTAGAGGAGACACTTAGAGAAGGCATATAAAAAAAGACACCTGACGCAGGCAGTGTAAGGAAACAGGCACTGTAAGGAGACATTTAAAGGAGACACTCGGAAGAGACTGTTAAAGAAGACAAGCAAAGGATGCAACTGAGGGAGACATTAGAAAGAGACACTTAAGGGAGACACTTGAAGGAAGATACATAAGGGGGACACTTAAGGGAGGCATTCAAAGGAGACACTTAAAGTAGCCACTTCTAAGGGGGTCTCTCCCGGAGGAGACGCTAGAAGGAGACACTCAAAGGAGATGCGTAGACGAGACACTTGAAGGGGAGGGGACACTCAAAGAAGATACTTGCAACAGAAACTTAGAGCAGACATTTATAGGAATGTAGGTAGTAGATACAGAGACAGAGAGACACCGCATAAGACACGCATAGAAAACGTATCTAAGGACAGGTAGTAGAGGGGGAAGGAGACAGTAGGAGGAGACAGACAAATGCAAGACAGATCGCTAGACAGCTCATGCAGAGGCAATTAAGAGAAAGAGAGACGAAATAGATAGAGGCAGCAGACAAGCAAATCGATGTAGGGGAGCAGCAGACTTAAAGCGAAAGGAGACACCTACAGAGGTTCAGCACGGAGACAGATAAAGCAGCAAAGAGTTAGAAAGGTCTCCGTGCAAAGAGGAGGCAAAGAGGAGACAAAAAAGCAACGCCCACCTTAAAACAAAGGAGACACTCAGCCACTTATCTCTGAAGAGCGGTGCTGAAGCCTCTTAGTCATTTATTTATTTAGAACAACTTGCTGCTAGCGCATGCATAGATAGAGCTACTTCTTTTCAAGCCCCGACAAGGCTGTGGAGGAGGCCCTTTTGCTGTTATTTATACTGCTTGTCGTTTTCTGTTTATCTTTAGCTGCTGCTGGCTTGATGTTTGCTATTTGTTATCTGGTAGAGAGAGAGCCGTTGCACTTTGATTGCATTCTCTCTCCTTGCTGCACCAGCAGCTGCAACAGCAGCAGCTGTTGCTGCTGCACCAGCAACAGCTGGATGCGCTGCTGCAGCAGCAACGGCTTCGCGCGCTGTTGCTGAGCTTGTTGAGAGGGGCATTTTACTGTCGTATGTTTAAGGCTCGCCGAATTCGTTGGGGTGTACAGGCAGGTGCCGCTGCGCTTTGCTTTACACTAGTGCGAGGAGGCACTTACGCTGCTGCTGCTGCGTTTGGTGTCCTTAATTGCATGAGCCCTGCTGCAGCAGAGACGAAAGTAGCAGCAGCAGTTGCTGCTGCAGAGATGATTGCTATCTCCCCTGCGGCTGCATGAAAGTGCGCCGCCCCCCTTTATTTATATCTTTATATGGGGTGTACACGCAGCTGCGTTGCTTCTTCTGCTGCAGCTGCCTCAATCTGCATACAACAATCTCTGCTGTGCCGCCAAGCTGCTGCTGCTTCTCTGCTGTAGCTGGTGCTACCACCAGCTGTTGCTGCTGCTGCTTACGACAGGAACAGCAACAGCCGCAGCAGTCTCAGCAGCAGCAGCAGCAGCTGTCGGGTGGAGGCGCCTCTCGGCCTTTAAGGAGCTATGCCTCTTTAGCTGCAGAGTACCGATGAAGAAAGAAGCCTTATTGACAAATGGTTGGGCTATGCTGCGCCTTGCATGCATGCATGCATGCATACATGAAACAGAGCAGCAATGGTGCTGCTGCCTCTGCTGCTGCTGCTGACCTCACAAGTGCTGATGTCGGAGATGCAGCAGCAGCAGCAGCAGCAGCAGCCAGGAGCTCTACGGCAACAACTAAGTTTACGAAGAGGAACGACGACGCGCTGCTGTTTTAACTGGTATAAAAAAGAATCAGCTGCGGCAAGCAGCAAAAGAGAGCACCCCACAAGCGCTGCAGCAGCTCTATAGAGACTGTCTCCAGTCTCTTCCTAGGGTTTGTCGTTGTCTCTGAGAGACATTACTTCTTCTCAACAAACACCGCATGCAGTAATAAATGATGCTGCGTCTTGCAAGTGTGCTGCAGCAACAGATACAGCCGGACTTATGTAGCGTTTTGTGCTGCTGCCAGCGACTGCGCAGCAGCAGCATCAGCAGCAGCAGCAGCAAGCAGCAAACTGTTTCTGCAGCCGCTCAAAAGAAACAACAGAGCTGCTGCTTTCCCTCTTATTTCTCTGCTACTGAGGTGCCTTGACGCATGCGCCTTCTTAATGATATATGCTACAGACAACTGCATGCATGCATGCATGCATGCATGCGGTCTTATGTTTAGATAATAAAGGATTTTAAACTTATGAATGTTTATTTAAAGAGAAGGGCCTCAAGGACAGACAGATACACAAAAAAGCAGAAAAAAAGAAAACTGCTTGCTGCTGCCCTCCAGGCATTGACTGGGATCTAACGCTGCGGTGTACATACACCGCAAACGAAGAGATTGACAAGAGTGCCACATGCAGCCATCCATGGCAGCAGCAGCAGCAACAGCAGCAGCAGCAACAGCTAAAGCTGAACTCCCGCCTGTTGCACACTCGAGCAGCAACAGCAGCAGCTGAACTCCCGCTACTGCACACATCAGCAGCAGCAGCAGCAGCAGCAGCTGAACCCCCGCTGCTGCAGCAACAGCACTTGCTGTTATTTGTTGCTTATGTTGGGGGCTGCTAGTAGAAGAGGAGTGTGGGGCCCCAACCTCTGGACAATCTTTTCGTGTGCAGCGAGGCGTCGCCTGCTGAACTCGAGCAGCGCTGTAAAGAATGAAGTGCTGCTGCTGTCGGTGTCTGCTGCAGCTCCCGCTGCCGCTGTTGTTGTTGCTGCACCCAAGCTTGACCGCCGCCGCTCCTGCTGCTGTTGCTGCTGCTGCTGCTGCGAAGGGTGTGGAGTAGAATCTCCTGCAGCACCGGCCAAGAGGCTCTCTCCCCTGCTTGGAGAGTGCTGCAGCACGACAGAGAGGGGCCCGCTGCTGCTGACTGTGTACTTTCGTTGCTGCTGCTGCTGCTGCAGCTTCTGGCGCGTGTGCTGCTGCTGCTGCTGCCGAGATAAGCGGGCAAGCAGAGCAACAAACTGCCGCGTCGTCTCCTCGTGCTGCAGCACCACGTTGCCTCCCACAAGGCTGCATAACAACACAAGAAAAGCAGTGTGCTGTCTCCTTGCTGCTTCATTCTATCTCAGCTGCAGCAAAGCCTGAGACGGCTGCCAACTGCTGCTGCTGCTGCTGCTGCTGCTGCTCTTGCTGCGGGGCTTACCTGTTAAGGATCGACGCTCCCAAGGTGGCTGTGCGCTGCAGCGTTGTATCCAGCAGCTGCTGCAGCCCCTCGAGAGTAATTAATGGGGGCAGCAAGCCGTCGAGCTCTCTGTCGCAGCAGCAGCTATCCTCTTCTGCTGCTGCAGAAGCACAGCCACAGCCAGTGCTGCCTTGACTAAACACAGATAATGCGTCTGCTGCAGCAGGTGCTGCAGCAGAGCTTTGCCCCGAACACTTCACGTTGCTGCTGCAGCAGCAGCAGCAACACGGATTCTGTCGCAGGCGCAGCCGCCCGTACACCGCAGCTGCTGCCTGCGACCGACGCCTCAACGATGGGCTCATTCCCTGCAGCAGCAGAAGCAGCAGCAGCAGCAGCAGCAACAGCAAATAAAGCATCGAAGCTGAAGCACTTCACTCTTCAATTCAAGCACCATCGACACCACAGCACACCCCCTCTAATAGCTTTCCTTCTGCTCACGCGGGAGCAGCAGCAGCAGCAGCAGCAGCAGCAACAGCAGCAGCAGCAGCAGCAACAGCAGCAGCAGCACAAATCGCCAAGGTTGCAGTAATGAACGAACTCGCTGCCTGAGGAAAACATTTGTTGCTGCTCCTTGAGACAGAGAAAGACCCGCCACAGAGACAGCTGACGAAGGCACCCCCCTGTACAGACACCCCACACACTCCCAAAGCTATGTTGCTCAGCTGCAGCACAGCTGCAGCAGAACAGCAGCAAAGCTTGCAGCCCAGTTGCAACAAAGCTGCAGCAGAACAGCACCAAAGGTGCAGCGGAACAGCAGCAGAACAGCAACAGAGCACCAGCAGCAGAACAGCAACAGAGCACCAGCAGCAGAACAGCAGTAGCAAAGCTGCAGCAGAGCTGCAAACTGCTGCGGCTGTCTCTTGCGTGTGCTCGTGTGTCTCACGCTACGCTGCTTCTTCTCTGTGTCGACTCTGGCTGCGTGGCAGTCTCCTCCTGCAGCTGCAACAGCTTCCCTTCTGGCTGCAGCAGCAAAGAAAGAGGCAGCAGCCGCTGTCCTGCTGCAGTCATCACCTGCAGCAAGCAAAGCACACGAAGCACTCCAGGGCCCTCAAGAAAGCAACAGTGGATGCTGCCGCTGATTTTGCTGCTGCTGTGCTACGACTCGCGCTTCTGCCGATGCTGCTGCACCAGCAGCAGCTGCTGCTGCCGCTGCTGCAGTTGCTGCAGCTAAAGCCTCACGCAGCAGACTCGTGTCTCCAACTGTGTCCCCAAGTCTCGGGCCCGCTGCAGCACTGATGCTGCGCTGGTCACCGCTTGCAGCAAACAACCGAACTGCAGGAGAAGCAGCACAAACACAGCAGCAGCAGCAGCAGCAGCATGAAGTTTTGCTGCTTCATAAAAGAAGACCGCTTGTGTGTGTCTCCTGCAGCTGCTATGTCGTGCTGCTGCTGTCTCTGTCATCAATCGCTGCGCCTCCAGCTGTCTCTGTCTCTGTCTCCATGTCTATTTGCTGTTGTCTCTGTGTCTGTGTCTGTTTCTGTCTCTCTATCTATGTATGTGTCTCTCTCTGTTTCTATTTGCTGCTGTCTCTGTCTCTGTCTCTATTTGCTGCTGTCTCTGCCCCCTTCTCTGTCTCTTTGCAAAGGCCCCTTACCCATTCCGGTGAGAGTTCCACAAGTGCTGCATCTTCCTGCACTGGTGCTGCAGCAGCAGCAGCAGCAGCAGTTTCGTTGGCTGTAGGTGCTGCAGCACGCAGCAGCGGCCCGTTCAGCAGCCCAAACCTGATAGGTTGAGGAGAAGGCAGCAAGCAGCTGTCTCCTCGACTGTCTCCTCCTGTTGCTCCCCAGCTGTCTCCTCCCAAGCCCGGATGCAGCACGACCGACGCATTCGGCTGTTGCTGCTGCTGCTGCTGCTGTTGCTGCTGCTGCTGCAGCCGCCGCGCTGCAGCCATTGCCCCTGCTGTGTCCGGCCCTAGGAGCTGGAAGTACTGCTCCGGCGAGACGCACACAGCAGTCCTCGTGCTGCTGCTGCTGCTGCTGCTGCTGCTGCCTTGCAGCGGCAGCCGCAGCGATGGTGGAGGCGGAAGCTGATGAGATACAGGCAGCACGAGCTGCAGTGTCTGTACAGCTGAGACGACACCACTGATAATCTGCAGCAGCAGCACCAGCCCCCGCTGCAGAGCGAAGCACAAACACACGAACGCGGGCATGCTATGTGCCCTCTCCTGCTGCTGCTGCTGCTGCTGCTGATGCTATGTCGGCCTTCTTGATGAGTCTCCTTCTTACCTGCTGCAGGACAGAAGGCAAGCCAGAGCGGCAGCTAGCAGCAGCAGCACCGCTAACTCTGCTGCAACAGCTGCAGCACGCCTTGATCTTGAAGTTGTTGAGGGTTGTGTTGGGTGCGCAGCAGCAGTTTTGTGTTTGCTGCTGCAGCAGACGCTCCAAGGCGCCTTGCTGCTGCTGGGCGCTGCAGCACTCTAACAAGCTCGAAGCAGACAGCGGCTGAATGCTAGCTAGCAAAGCCCCTTCTAACGCTCTCGTGCTTTGCTGCAGCAGCAGCCTTCCTGCTGTTAGCCACGCCCCAAGAACTTCCTGCAGAAAGGAGACAGCAAAAGGAGACACTCAAAAAGATAATGTGCATGCGTTGCAGCGCAGACAAGGAAACAGAATCTCACCAACATCCCGCTGCTGCCTGCTGCGCTGCTAGCAGCACCAGAAACAGCAACAGCAGCAGCACAAGCAGCAATAGCACCCGGGTAGCAGCAGCACACACAGTGGCAGTAAAACCAGCGGCAGTGTCAGCAGCAACGTCAGCCTGATCAGCAGCAGCATCAGCCTGAGCAGCAGCGTCAGCCCCAGCAGCAGCAGCAACAGCAGCGGCAGCAACAGCAGCAGCAACAGCAGCAGCAGCAGCAGAAGGCTTACCCTCAAGTCTGCTGGCGTGCGCTCCCACGATGGCAGCTGCCGCATGAGCCCGACGTACAGCAGCGCCTCCTCAGCAAGCGCGAGGGGGGCCCCCTGTAGGGGGGCCCCACAGACATAACGGAGACGGGGCAGCAGCAGCCGCAGCACGCCAAATGCTGATCTCACTGTCTCTGCAGCAGCTTTCTGCTGCTGCTGCAGGCCTCCAAGCACCTGCTGCAGCAGCTGAAGGACCTGGCAGTACGCGAGATGAGCAGGCGAACGCCGCATAAGAGTTGCTGCTGCTGTCCCTTCTGCTGCTGTTGCTGCTGCTGCTGCTGCACAGGCAATGTCGTAGGGAGACCGCTGGGGTCGTGCTGCTGCTGTCTCTTCAGAGCCACTTGAGACAGAGACAAGAGACACGAGTGGCTGCTGCAGCAGCAACCGATGAAAGAACCCCTCTACCAGCAGCAGCTCAGCAACAGGAACGACCCTACCTTGGGCTGCTGCTGCTGCTGCTGCTGCTGCTGCTCCAGCAGCAGCAGCAGCTCCACCGCCATAGGAGACTCTCCCATGCTCCAAACCACACCGAGGGAGACAGCAGCCGCTAGTTAAGAGATGAGACAGAAAGAGACACAGCGTGTTAATGCCTCTGCAGCGCTCAAGCTCCTCGGGGCTTCCTTGCGGTGCTGCTGCTGCTGCGTCTCTCCCCAAGTGCAGCAGGAAAGCCAGAGGCGTTTCGGCATCCGCTGCTGCTGCTGCTGCTGCGCTGCTGCAGCTGTTGCCGTACGTATAAAGGGCTGATGCTTCTGTGGCACAGCGCTGCAGCACAGCTACTAAAGCTGCACTGAGTGCAGCAGCAACTTCTTGCTTGGCTGCTTGCCAAGCAGCAACTAATGCTTCTGGACGTGCTGCTTCTGCTGCTGCTGTTGCTGCTGCTGCTGCTGCTGCGGCTGTTGGGGTTGGCGCACCTGATACGGATAGCGGAGACGGAGGCACCAAAGACGTTGGTCTAGGCGCACTGCCCTGTTGCTGCTGCTGTTGCTGCTGCAGCTGCGTCCCATCAGCAGCAGCAAGCGATTTCTGGCGCTGCAGCAACAAGGCTGCTGCAGTTGCATTTAGCAGCAAGGCGCTGGCAGCAGACAGCAGCAGCGAACTAAGACGCTGCTCTACTTGAGCGATGTCTTGCTGAGTGTCTGTCGGCCTGAAGAAGGCCCCATTCTCTGCTGGGGCTCCTTCTGCTGCAGCAGCAGCAGCAGCTGCTTCTGCTGCTGCTGCACGTAATGCCAGGATCCTGCTGCGCCGCACACACTGCAGCAAATTAGAAAGCAGCTCTGCAAGGCCTTCCCGCCACCGCTGCCACATCAAAATGTCTCCATCTTGTCGATGCTGCTTCTTCCTGGGCCCTTCCTGCAGCAGCAAGTGCTGCTGCGGCTGCTGCTGTTGCTGCTGCTGCAGTGCTAAGTGTGCCCACACGCCCGAAGCCACAGCAAAGAAGTCCGCTGCAGCACCAGCCAGACGTAGCAGCGACTGAGGAAGCATCCGCCCTAAGTCGCGCCCCAGTTGCAGCAACGGCTGCTGCTGCTGCTGCTGCTGTTGCTGCTGCTGCTGCGCCTCCCCAATGAGCAGCGCCTCGTGAGCAAACGCCGTTACCGCCAGAGCGCCGTTAAGGGCTGCACACAACAAACTGTCTGGCTGTTGCTGCTGCTGCTGCTGCTGCTGCTGCTGCTTGTCGGCTGGAGCGCTGCAGAAGCTGAGAGACCGCAGCACATCCCTGCTAGGGATGGAGAGCACGCCATCGGAGACAGGCTGTTGCAGCAAATCTGCTGCTGCTGCAGCTGGGTGCTGCAGCTGCGGCTGCTGCAGCAAAGCAGGCTGGACAGTGTAAGGGAGAGACGTTACGCCTCCGGGGCCTAGGAGGAGCTCAAGAGCGACATGCGCTTTCTGCTGTTGTTGCTGCTGCTGTGCTGTTGCTGTGTTGCTATCTCTTGCAGGGGTGTTGCTGCTGCTGTTGTTGCTGCAAGGAGACACCTTCTTGCTGGCGCAGATGTCTGTACACCAGTTGGCGCAGAGCAGCTGCTGCGCAGCAAAAGCAGCAGCTTCATAGAAACCCTCCCGCTGCAGCAGGTCCTGCCTGACCCCCGGCACTGCAGCAAGAAGAGACAGCAGCGGCAGCAGCAGAGCAGAAAAAGGCGGCCTTTCAAGAGCAAGGGCAGCTTCCGAAGCCCCGCTGCTCTTGCTGCTGCTGCTGCTGCTGCTGCTGCAGGGTCGGGGTATGTAGAGTGGATATACTGCTGCATCTCTGCATGCAAGGAAAAGCTTAGTGTAGCCTTGCAGCAGCAATTGCTGCGCCTCAGCGAGCGACAACCCCACAGAGGCCCTGGAAGCTGCACCAGAGAGCATCCATGGTGTACAGACAGATTGCTGCAGCAGGGAGTGCTGCTGCTGCAGCTGCAGCAGCAGAGCCGCGGGGCCTAGACGGGCGCGCAGCAGGCGCTCTTGCTGCAGGCTGCAGTGAAGAGACAAAAACAGCAGCTGTCTCCCTCCAAGCCCAAAGGAGACACCGTACTGTCTCCTTTCTGCTAGGCAGACGCTGGCCCTCTCCACATCTTGCGGCAAGAAGGCATCTTCCGCGTCTCCTGTCTGTTGCTCGGTGCTGCTGCAGCTGTTGCTGCTGCTGCTGCTGTTGCTGAAGCCCCAAGCAGAAGCACCTGCTGCTCCTCCTGACGCGTGAAGCTCCCTGTACACCTGAGGCGCAGCCTCCAACAGCCCACTCCAGCACTCCGTTGCACACTGTAAAGGCACCAACCCTGGATTAATCTCCTGCTGCTGCTCCTCCTGCTGCTGCTGCTGCTGCTGCTTCTGCTGCTGCTGCTGCAGGGGAAGAAGCGCCTCGAGGAGCTCTTGGTCTGAAGACAGGAACTCTAGGCAATCAAAAAAGGCCTCATAGTCGACTAAGTCATTGTAGTGGTGACTGCTGCTGCTGCTGCTGCTGCTGCCTTTGCTGCTGCTGCTGCTCTTGCTGTCGCGCAAAGCAGTAGGCAGGAAGCGCAGCTGCGAGCCAGCGATGCTGCAGAGTGACTGCAGCGCCCCACAGATTTCAACTGCAGCAAGCAGCTGGGCGCATGCATCCTCATCATCTGTGTCTTCGTGTTGCTGCTCCTCAGCACTGCTGCTGCTGCTGCTGCTGCTCCGGGTGCTGCCATTGCTGCTGCTGTTGCCATCGCAGCGCGCATACAGCGGAAGATCCACTGCAGCAGCAGACAGCAGCCTGCTGCTGCATGCAACTGCTGCATTCAGTGGTTGGATTCGCTTTGCGTGGAGCTGGAGTTGCTGCTGCTGCTGCTGCTGCTGCAGAGGCCAGAGCCCGCCATCTTGCTGCATCAACGCTAGCTGCTGCTGCACGGAGCAGCAACTCTTCAGCTGATCTCCTGCAGCAGCAAGCCAAGCCCGGGAGCGCCCCCAACTCATTTGCTTCCATTGCTGCAGCAGCAGCTGCCCCGTCTGCAGCAGCAAAACCCACCCCCCAGGGCCTCGAGGAGTGTCATTCGCTGCAGCAGTTGTTGTATCTGTTGCTGCTGCACCGCTGTTGCTGCTGCTGCTGCTGCTGTTGCTACGAAGCGCCTCCAGGCCCGTCTTGCTGCTCTGCTGCCGCAGCTGCTGCAGCGACGCCCTTGGTCTGTGAACGCAGGTAATCTGCTGCAGCAGCAGTAGCGCCAATCTTATTGTCTTCACCTGGCCCAGCACAAGGCCCGTTTGCTGCTGCTGTTGCTGCTGCTGCTGCAGCACATCCAGCAGCACCTGCTGCGCGAACTGCACGGTAGCAGCAAAGGCCGATTCCTCGCCTGCCAGCAGCAGCTGCTGCTGCGTGTCCAGCGCCAGCAATACTAGCTGCAGCAGCAGCAGTCTGTACTCGAGTAGCTGCTGCTCCTTTGCATATAAATGTCGCAGCAGCCGACCCACAAGGTCGTCCGTGTAAAGCCGTCGAATCCACCGTCTGCTGCTGCTGCTGCTGTTCTTCCCCGCGTCTGGCTGCTGCTGCTGTTGTTGCTTGTCCTGCAGCAGCAGCTGCAGTTCGTCGGACTCAAATGCAAGGGCAGCAGCAAGACACAGCGCTGCACTGCTGCTGCTGCTGCTGCTGCTGCTGCAGATGCCGTCCCACCGCTTCAGGTGGGTGAGTGGCTGCTGCTGCGCTGCGGGTCGACCAGCTTGAGGCAGCAGCTGCCGCTGCTTCTGCTGCTGTTGTTGCTGCTGCAGCAGCTCCTGCTGCTTCCAGAGGAGACAGAGCAGCGTGAGGACGGAGACAGCCGCCACCTTAACTCGGGAGTCTACAAAAGCAAAGACAGATTGAGCGAAGGTTGCTGCACACTGCAGCCCCTCCGCTTGCCCCTGTGCATCGCTGCTGCTGCTGCTGCTGCTGTTGAGTATACAGTCGCCCGAGCTAATGCCGCTGCACGCCAACAGAGACAAGAATTGCTGCTGCTGCAGCGCTGCCAGCAGGTCTCCTTGGTGCCCTGGGAGGCCATCGCCCCCCGAAGGAGACAGCAGGCTGCCTGGTTGCTGCTGCTGCTGCAGCGAGAGCCGCAGCAATTCTGCTGTCAGCCTCCGCAGCAGCAACGAAGAATTAGGGCTGCATGCAGCGAGCAGCATGTGGTGTAGAGCTTCGAAGGCCCCAAGGACAACACACTGCGACTGCTCCCTACAGGGAGCAACTGCAGCAGCGGGAGAGGTTGCTGCTGCTGCTGCTGCTGCTGCTGCACCCCCTGCTGCAGCAGCTGCTGCAGTAAACGGCAGCTGCTGCTGCACCAATGAACAGCTCCAGTGCCCTGACCATCTCCCCACTGCAGTGTACGGGTCTAAGAAGGCAGCGTCCGGCAGCAGCAAAAGAGGGAATTCGGTATACACTAGCCGCTGCTGCTGCTGCTGCTGCTGCTGCTGCAGCTCTTCGTGTGGCTGTTGCTGCTGCTGTTGCTGAGAAAAGAAGCCTGGTGCCTCTGAGAAAGAACAAAGCTGCGGCAGCAGCTGCAGCGGCGGGGTAGCCAGCAGTGCAGCAGCAGCAGCAGACAGCGTTGAAGTAGCTGCAAAGGAATTAGCATCCATAGATCCGTAGAAACGCAGCACGGGGCAAGAAAAGCTGACCAGCACTTGGCTCCCCTTGCTGCTGCTGCTGCTGCTGCTGCTGCTGCTGTCCCAGGGCACCTTAGGCTGCACAGAACCTGCGCCGGTCTTACCAACGATGTTGCAGCGTAAGACAGCAGCAATGCCATCGGGGACATTTGCTGCAGCGAGGGCCGTCAGCAGCGCCTCCAGCAGCTGCATACAAGACACAAAGCAGCAGCAGCAGCAGCAGCAAATGGATTGAGAATCAACGGCCCGGCGGAACGAAGACAGGCATACACCCAGCAGCAGCAGCAGCAGCAGCAGAAGCAGCAGCAGCAAGACAAGCTTACCTCGAGCTGCCTATGAGAGCCGCGAACAGCAGCATCACGGACAGCAGCAGCATCGCTGCTTCCATTGAATGCCTCGAAGGCGGCATTGAGGTGTACAGACACCCCACTGCTGCCCCAAGAGCC
Source organism: Eimeria acervulina (assembly GCF_000499425.1). NCBI lineage: Eukaryota > Apicomplexa > Conoidasida > Eucoccidiorida > Eimeriidae > Eimeria > Eimeria acervulina. The sequence goes on from NW_013547386.1 coordinate 27,915, forward strand.
TCTCGTCCAGCCCTGCGTACTGGCTCTCTGCGGCGTCTTTGCTGCTGCTGTTGCTGCAGCAGCTGCTGCTGTTCCTGCTGGTGAGGGCGGCTGCGCAGCCCAGTGCAGCAGCGGCAGCAGCTGCAGCACCACCAGCAGCAGCAGCTGCCCCATGCTGCAGCGCTCCTCAGGGTGAAGGAAGGTCCAGGCAGGCATGCGAGCGAAGACACCGCAGAATAAAAAGTTGCAGATAGCAGCAAACTCACGAACCTGCTGCTGCGCTACTGCTTCCAGCAGCTCCTCTGATCCATCCTGCTGCTCCTGCTGCTGTTGCTGCTGCTGCTGCAGCTGCGGCAGCAAGTACACATGAGCAAGCGACACAGCAGCAGCACCGCTCCCACATCCGTTTCCATCTTGCGCTGCTGCACCTTTGCTGCTGTGGCGGCGTTTGCTGTGTTGCAGCTGCTCGAGTCCTTCTGCTGCTGCTGCTGCTGCTAGCAAACCCTGCTGCTGCCAGGGGACAGTCCATACAACTGGGGGCACAGATAACAGCAGCTGCAGCAGAAAGAGGAGCGTGCTTCTTAAGATGGTGTAGGTCCTTATCTCACGCTCTTCCTGTGCTGCTGCAGCAAGGGCTTGTAGCAGCTGCTGCAGAGACAAGATGCCGCGAGAGTGCTGCTGCTGCTGCGGGGCGCAGCAAAACTGCAGCAGACGCCATCCAGAATGCAAGAGTTCAGGAGCCAGCAGCAACTCGTGGTGCTGCAGCGGCAGCTCCACGAGGCACTTGCAAGCCACACGTTGCTGCTGCTGCTGGTGCTGCTGCTGCTGCAGGAACAGGAGACATCTATCGACGTCCACCACGTAGCACGGCAACAAGCAGCACCTGCAGGACGAGCAACAGCAGCGCGCATGCAAACACAGCAGCACTAGTTGCAGCAGCAGCAGCAGCAGCAGCCGTACCAGCAGCAGCAGCAGCAGCAGCAGCAGCAGCAGCAGCAGCGCAGCACGCTGCAGTACATAACTCACCTAAGTGCACTGAGAGCCTCAGGAAGCAGCAAACGCAGTTGGCTGCGGGTAGCAGCTAAACAAGACAGGGCATAAAATCGAGGAAGCAGCAAGAAGGGTGCAGCTCCTGCTGCATCCTGTGCGCTGTCTCCTGCTGCTGCTGCTGCTGCAGCAGCACTCTCCAGAGAGTGTCCATACACTTCACACGCGATAAAAGCTTCTGCTGCAGCCCGTGCAGCAGCAGGCCAGGCAGCGATGCGAGCCCATAGACCGCAAGCAGCAACGAAGGCCCTGCAGCAGCAGCAGCAACAGAAGCAACAGCAGCAGCAGGATAGCATCTATTCAAGCAACAACCCCATGTATCTTATATATGTCCTTAGGTGTCTATACAGCACTCACTTGAACGCAGCAGGAGGAAGAGCAGCATCGCATGCAGCACTTGTCTGGTGCTGCAGCCCTAAATCCATCAGCAGCCAAGCAGCCTTCAACAGAGAGAAACGGCGCCGAGTGCTGCTGCTGCCGCTGCTGCTGCTGCTGGGAGTCAGGGGCCAGCGCACTGCAAAGGTGCTGCTGGTTTTGTCCTTGCACCAGCTGCTGCTGCAGCTGCTGCTGCTGCTGCCGCTGCTGCTGCTGTTGCTGCTAGCGACTGGGTGGCGTAGGCTGACAGGCTCCAATCTGCAGCCGTCAATCTGCAGGGACCAGAAGGCCTGCTGCTGCTGCTGCTGCTGCTGCTGCTGCTGCTTCTCCGGCAGCTGCGGCCTCACAGTAGGGGTCATCCACGGGTCAGCTCCTTGTTGCTCTGCATTGTCTTGGTCGTCTTCCTTCTGTTGCTGGAGTTGCTGCTGCCGCTGCTGCTGCTGCTGCTGCTGCAGTTGCTGCTGCTGCAGTGTTGCCTCCGTTGCTGCTGCTGCCTGCACAAAGCGCCACAGCGGCAGCTGCACTGCTTCTCCCCTTGAGCCAGAAGGAATGAAGGACCAGCACATGACGCCTCCGTTTGCTGCAGCAGCATCAAATCCAGCTTGCTGCTGCTGCTGCTGGGGGCCCTGCTGCTGCGCGTCAAGCTGCAGCAGCATCGCCAGGCAGGGCTCAATTGGGGTGGGAGCCGCAGTAATATATGTAGCACCTGCGTCTGTTGTAAGGCCGCTGCAGGTCTCGCGTTGCTGCTGCTGCTGCTGCTGCTCGTTGCTGCTGTTCAAAGCGAAGACCAAACCTTCGATAGGGGGCAGCAGCATAGAGGTAAGGGGCTGCGCCAGCAGCAGCAAAAACTGCAGGGGACAGCCCATGTCAATTATATCGCAGTCGGTATCTTCACCCCCCCCCTGCTGCTGCTGCTGCTGCTGCTCTTGCTGCTGCGGCTGCGGGAGAATGGCTGTGAGTAGCTGCAGCGTGAGGTTTACCCCATAGGGAAACAAAGCGATGTACGCTCTCAACAGGCGCAGCAGGCCGCTGCTGCAGCATTCGTCTTGCTGCTGCTGCTGCTGCTGCTGCGAGGCAAAGAGGCCCTCCTGCTGCAGCAAACAGAAAAGGCGTCGCCGCTGCTTCGGCAGCAGCGCCAGCAGCTCGCACGCGCAGTGTACAGACAGCTCGTGGCATTGCAGGTCCTTTAAGGGAAAGACTGCAAGACAAGCATCTAGCAGCAGCAGCAGCTGGGTAGCAAACTCCTGCTGCACTGGATCCTGCTGCTGCTGCTGCTTTTGCTGCTGCAGCAATTCGTGCTGCAGCAGTTGCTGCTGCAGCGCATGCGGCAACAAAGGCATCACAAACTCCGCTGCCTGCGAAACAAACAAATCGATCTCTTCATCTGTAAGGCTGCTGTTGTTGCTGTTGCTGCTGTTGCTGTTGCTGCTGCTGCTGCTGCTGCTGCGTATCTTCTTATACCCCGCAAGAGCAGCAGCATGAGCAGCCAGCAGCACGGGAGCTGCTGTGGGGTGCTCGATGTAGCAGCTATAGAGGAGGTCCTCGTACACCTCACCGCCTTGTGAAAAGGCAGCTGCGTGTGCTGCACCACCCTGCTGCTGCTGCTGCTGCTGCTGCTGCAGCGCCTCGCGGAGACCCTCGAGACTGCTGCTCATGACGTCCCTATGGAGCGAAGCAAAGCGGGGCCCTTCAACAAATGCAAGGAGTGCATCCCTGCTGCTGCTGTTGCTGCTGCTGCTGCTGCTGCAGATATCCAAGATCTGCTGCAGCGGCATTCCGCAAACAGCAGCAACAGCACAAGACCCCCCGAGCTGCTGCGCCTGCCGCAGCAGCCTGCGGCTCTGCAGCAGCGAGCGTCTCTCGCTGCTGCGTGCTGCTAGGGCCCCACAGAGCCTGTCTTCATACACAAGAGAACAGAAACGATACAAACTCTCGCTGCAGCAACTGCTGCTGCTGCTGCTGTTGCTGCTGCTGCCCAGGGCACGCGCAGCCCGACCTGCTGCTGCAAGACAAAGCACCACCGCCTCCTGCAGCTGCAAGGTCTCCCTCATTTGAATTAGCTCGTGCAGCTCGTAAGCAGCAGCAGCATCTGATGCTGCTGCTCCGCTGTTGCTGCTGCTGCTGCTGCTGCCGCTGCTGCGCTTGCCGCTGCTCTGCGCAGTCTGCTGCTGCTGCCTAAATAAACAAGTTGTGGGGTCTGGCTGTTCATTTAGCTGCGTGTACAGCTGCAGCAGCCTTGTCTCAAGTTTATGCTGCTGCAGCAGCATAGTGGCGAATTCCTTACAAACCTGCTGCAGCGTAGGGCTGTTGCCCCCGCTGCTGCTGCTGCTGCTGCTGGCTGCAGCAGCCTGCATGCAAATGAAGTGGATACACCAGAGCATGCATAGCTGCTCATCTTGCAGCACATCTCGCAGCTCTCTAAAGACCTGAGGGTTTGCTACATCTATTGTTTCGCGCAGCTGAGAGGCCTCGAAGGAAGGCAGCAGCAGCTGCTGCTGGCCGCTGTGGTGTCGCAGCACGTAGGCAGACAGCAGCTCGTACAGCACTGCTTCAGACGGAACAGAGCAGCAGGAACAAGGGATACTGCTGCTGCTGCTGCTGTTGCTGCTCGTATTGGGGGCGGTGGCGGTGCTGCTGCTGTTGTTGCTGCTGTTGTTGCTGCTGCTGCTGCTGCCTTGTTGGGGTGCTCCTGTTGCTGCGGCTGAAGCACCAGGGACAGAGGCACGCACTGCATCCGCCCACTGCTGCTGCAGCTGCTGCAATGATTTGCAGGTCGTAGCAGAGACAGAAGGAGGCAGTGCTCTGTCAACAGAAGAAAGAAAAGAAGAGCGCAGCGCTACGATGCGTTGCTGCAGCGGCTGCTGCTGCAGCAACTGCTGCAGCAGCAACGGACTCGTCCCACCAGACAGCAGCAGCTGCTTCAGATGGCGAAACGAAGCAAGACACTTCCGCAGCTCAGCAGAAACATCAACATCACCAACAGCAGCTGCTGCACCTGCAGCAGCTGCTACAGCCGCAGCTGCAGGGGCACCCAAGGGCCCCCCGCCAACTGCTGCAGCAGCCCCCGTCGCTTGCTGCTGCGTCATTGGTTCTACCGCTGCAGCATGTTGCTGCTGTGATCTATCAGGGCAGCAACACCAACAGCAGCAGCAGCGGCAACAGCAACAGCAGCAGCAGCTCGGGGCTTCTCGTTGAGCCACCCACCCTGCAGCAAAGCCCTAGCCGCAACCCCTGAGGATGTATGCAGCTCCCAGGTGTCTATACACCTCAAAAAAGTTGTTTCTGCTGCGCTGCTTCGAGTTACAGGGGGACAGTTGGAGGGCCGCCGCAGCAGCAGCAGCAGCCACGTGCTGCAGCAGATTGTGTGCAGTGCTGCTGCTGTTGCTGCAGCTGCAGCTGCACGGAGGCCTAAAGAAAAAGAATATATTTTTATTTAAATATAGTAGAAGAACCTCCTGTCTGTCTACACCTCGCAATATCTAAGAAATTCCTTGCTGCTGCAGCGCATGCAACAGCTGCAGCAACACAGCCCCACCGCTGCATGCAGCTTTGGGGCTTTCTGTGGGGCTGCTGTCTTCTGATGTTGCTGCTGCAGATATCCATCCCTTTACGCAGCAGCAGCTTGCTGCAGCTGTGGCGGTGGTTGGGACTGCTGCTGCTGCTGCTGCTGTTGTTGTTGTTGCTGCTGCTGCTGCTGTCGGGGGGGTGTTGTCTGTTGCTTGTTTAGACATGTTGATGCTCTGCTGATGCAACACAGAATATTCAGATAAAGTACGGCATACACATCCTATTAGAAAGGCTTCACTGCATATATATACATATATATATATATACATAGACGTATAATATATATAATATCTATATGATATATCCTATATATATTCATTATATATATATATATATATATATATATATGTACATATAGATTACATATACATATTTAGAATAAATATATTATATATAATATAGACATTATGAATATAATGTGTATTATATATATATGTGCAATATATATATTATATACAATATATATATTATATGTATTATATATGTATATTATATATATATACTATATAAAATATATATATATTATATGTATTATATATGTATATTATATATATATATATTATATATAATGTATATTATAAGTATATAATATAAATGTAATTTACATATATGCATATATATGTATATTATATAAATATATATACTTATATATATGCAATGAATATGCCTACACAAAACTATGTATATGTGCATGCATTGTTTAAATAAATGTTTATCCTTAGATTAATTATTGTTTGGTGCTGCTCTTGTTGCAGCTAGCTGAGGCTGTATGTTTAAATATGGCTTCACTTTAATAAAAGAGACAGAATATAGGAAATAAAGAAGGAGACAACTGAGTATACACCTGAAGAGACGAAGTGAGGAGACAGATAAATAAAAGAATGAAGGAGACAGTTAAGAGAGACTAAAAAGAGACACAAGGAAAGGAGACAGACGGTCTATACAAACCAACACAGAGGCATGCATAGCATTAAAAAGATATATATATATATATATACCCCAGAAAGGAGACAAGAGACAGGAGACAGTAGATAAAGAATAAGAGACATAAGCAAGGAGACAGAAAGGAAGAGACAGCAGCACAAGAGGCTTTCTACTGCTGCACTTGCTGCAGCAATATGGGTTATTAGAGGAGCAGGGGCTTCTTATGAGAAGGAGACAGTCTCTAGAGACAGTCCGTAGGAGGAGTCGCTGCTGTCTCTCTACGCCCGCCTTGTGCTGCTTAAAGGAGACAGTTATTATTAAACCCTTCCTTTGTCTTTATATGCGGAGACACTTCTCTCTTCTAAAGAGGGGCTCTTATTTCCTGCTGTCTCTCCACCTGCTGCACGCTCTCTTGAGCCCTATCTACTCTAAGGCTACTTACTACCTGCCTCGCTTAGAGGGCAGCTAGCTATGGCTAGCTCTGGCTAGCTGAGACTAGCTGTGACTTGCTCTGACTGGCTGTAGCTAGCTATAGCTAGCTGTGCCTGGCTATAGCTAGCTGTGTGTAGCTATAGCTAGCTGAGGATGGCTATAGCTAGCTGTGTGTAGCTATAGCTAGCTG
>NW_013547385.1:0-2182 GCF_000499425.1 Eimeria acervulina
TTTATGAACTCGGTCTTAGACACTGCGAATGCAATAACACGCGTGTGCATGTTTGTTGGAACCGACAAACATGTTAACCGTTGGTCAATATACCCTCGCAGCGTGCAGCGAGAATACCCAAATGGGTATGGAGCACAGGAGACAGCCCCTAACGCATCTGCATCCAGCTCACCACTACTAGCAGCGTAAGATACCAATAAGACGCTGACACGCAGATCCGCTTCCGAGGGTCGCAGAGTCCCCGCCAGCATCATCCACAAAACGCCATTATGAACTCGGTCTTAGACACTGCGAATGCAATAACACGCGTGTGCATGTTTGTTGGATCCGACAAACATGTTAACCGTTGGTCAATATACCCTAGCAGCGTACAGCGACAAGACCCAAATGGGTATGGAGCACAGGAGACAGCCCCTAACACATTTGCCTGCAGCGCACTACTCCTAGCAGCCCCGATTGACGCAACGTACCATACAAGACGCTTCACATCTCTGGCGCCGCTGGTGGGCGTGCCAACCGAGGGGTGGCCCGCTGCATAACTGTTCGTCTTGCCATCGTTGCGTGCTGGAACATCTTTGATCGCCATGCTTCCTCCTCACCACTTCGTTCACAAAGTTCATACGGGCAAAGTTTCGCTTTCCGATCAGCATGGGTTCAGTCTTCAAAAACAAACGTCACTCCGCAGACCCACCGGCAATGGCAAGCAAAGCGACGGAAACGCTCCAGGTACGTTTCAACGCAACGCACGTCCTGTGTGATCGTGTTAGCAGCGCTGCGGCAGCGGTTACATTTTCCTTTCCGCTCGGCGCTCACCAGACGACAGCCCCATGAACTTCTCTGTGCACCAGGATACCAATACAACCATGGAATATGCATCATCTGTTCACCTGCCACATGCACATGAACAACAAATCAATAAAGCAGTTGTCAATAGCTACCTATACGGCATTTCGAAAGCAAAACCTGAGCGTTGCAGTATCTGCGACTGTGGAAAAGGGAAGCTACTCGGACGCTCATGCTCCCCGTACTGTTGAGCGCACAGAGCCCCATGCATATGCACTGCAGTGCAGCACACGGGAGCCACCTTTGTGAGAGGGCATGCTTGGAGACTTTTGCAGTCGTGTTGATTTGACCATGCGGCCTAATGAACTTGAGCAGAAAGGCGCACCGCCTGTTTAGAATCCTCGCGGGTGTCATTTGATACGCGTAGGACGCATACCACACTCAAATAATACCTCGCATAGACGTAGATGTTCGCATCCCGAATCCTGCACAGCGGCTACGTGTTCAGGTTCCTCTCCTCCAAACACTAAGGCACCCAACTTTGGTAAGGGCGAAGGGCTGTTGCCTTGCGCGAAGGCAAACGTTCGTCTTCAGAGCTATGCAACTTTCCCCCTGGCTTTATTTGGAGCATGCAAAAGTCAGCAATCAAGGCGCCGCATTGCTGTGCTAACGAACGCCACTTCAAGGTAGACAAGCCCCCCGCTCTTACATGCAAGCTGCAAAAGCGGTTCAAGTAGCGTGTGTACAAATGCAGCGTTCCAGGACCGCGGTTGAGCTTATGGGACGCTGAACTCAACACTGATTCATGTAAGCCAGAGTCTCGCTGTCAGGCTAAGATAGCGCCGAGGGCAGCACACATGCGTTTTCCGGTATCTTCCCGTAGCAGGGTTGCTTGCACATAACACCATATCACTAATGATCAACTCCACAAAGAACTCCTGTGATGGCGCAACACCCACTGCATTGAGATCTGCCTACGCAACCCCGGAAGCGTCGTAGGGCAAAATACACAAATCTCGAAAGCGTCCCTGCTGCTAAGAGCGCGTCAGTCAACCCCTCAAACCACAAATAGGTATCTTTTCCGCTCCCACCACCTCGCACCAACTGCCTCGCGAAGGCTGATGTCACGCCTTCGCCACCAAGCACGTCCCAGCCCAGCCTAGCTCTACCACGAATTTCGATGTGCTGACGGCGCACTTCCTATACATCAGGGTGTTGCCAAACCAGCTTTCCCTACGCAGCACGTCCCGCATGTGCACATCTCTGAAGCGAAACGTGCGGCAATTCAACTGCTAGTCTATCGTCACCTAAACCATCGCAAGTTTATCAAACGCCCATGTTCAACGCTCGGTGTGTCGGACGCCCAAATATCCACACAGTCGCACTCAGCCATTCATAC
>NW_013547384.1:0-1012 GCF_000499425.1 Eimeria acervulina
CAAGAGCAGCAGCAGAAGCAGAAGCAGCAGCAAGAGCAGCAGCAGCAGCAGGAAGAGCAGCAGCAGAAGCAGAAGCAGCAGAAAGAGCAGCAGCAGAAGCAGCAAGAGCAGCAGCAGAAGCAGAAGCAGCAGCAGCAGCAGCAGCAAGAGCAGCAGCAGCAGCAAGAGCAACCGGAAGAGAACCCGTATGAGCAGCAGCAGCAGCAAAAAGAGCAGCAGCACCACCAGGACAAGCTGCAGCAGCAGCAGCATCAGCATCAGCAAGAGCAGCAGCAGAAAGAGCAGCAGCAGTTGCTGCTGCTATGCAGAAGGCAGCTGCAGCAAATCCAGATTGAAGAACGTCGGTACACCGCAGCGTGCATGCAGATGTTTGAAAGAAGAAAAACAAAAAAAAACAAAGGCAGCAGCAATAGCAATTATAAACAACAGCAGCAGCAGCAGCAGCAGCAGTTGCAGCAGCAGCAGCTACAGCAGCAGCTGCAGCAGCAGCAACATCTAGGGTATTTTTTTAAACAGATTATCTGCAGTATTTGTAGCTGTCGTATAAGGAGAGTTAAAGACAGCAAACAAAAACAATAAAAAAATTATCTAAATTTATTTGTTTTGTTTTTATGCGAGTAAAAACAAATAAACAAAAAATAATCTCTTTCTTTTGCATGTGTTTATTTGTTTATTTATTTATTTTTATATTTTTTGCTTGCTTGCTTGCTTGCTTATTTGATTCATTTATGTATTTGTTTCTTTGTTTATACATTTGTTTATTTGTTTACTTATTTGTCTATTTATTTATTTGTTTATTTGTTTGTTTGTTTGTCTGCTTTTCTGTTTGTTATTGTTGTCTGCTGCTATCCTTCTTTGTATGTACTAATTATTTTCTATCATTCTAGGGTTTAGGGTTTAGGGTTTAGGGTTTATATTATTTATTTATATACACCTGAATGTACGCATGCAAGCATATTAAGTATATATTTGAAATATAGATTTTTATCTTTTCTTTGTATTTATATTTATT
>NW_013547383.1:0-3237 GCF_000499425.1 Eimeria acervulina
CGCGTCAAGAGGGCTCGCTGTTTTGCCCAGCAAGTATGTCCTTACCACCAGTCTCATCCACTCGGCGCGGTTGTGGGCATTCCTACGTTTCAGGCTGCCTGATGGCAGAAATGAGCGTGTATGTGGATGCCTGCAGTCTAATGGCGCTGCAGTGTGGGGCATGGGCGCGCCGACCCTGCTGCGGTTTAGCGTGTAGTGGGTTGAGGTGGGTCGGGGCTCTATTATGCGTTTGGAAGACAGTGTCTTACGGTCTGGGTGAATCGGTGAAGCAGTGAAGGTGAAGCATAATAGGCGGTAGGAGTCAGAAGCGAAAACACGGTGTCTTGTGCCAAGTGCAATCCAGTGATGATGAGCGTTTATTTAGGATGTTAGTCATTGTGAGGAGAACGGGAATAACGACAGGCTGCCAAAGAGCATTTAAACACTGGTCTCGGGTGGACAAAATACGGCAAAGCCCGGCAAAACAGAGTCTGACATTGCATACGATCTGGGTGAATCGGTGAAGCAGTGAATGCGAAGCATAATAGGCGGTAGGAGTCAGAAGCGAAAACACGGTGGCTTGTGCCAAGTGCAATCCAGTGATGATGAGCGTTTATTTAGGATGTTAGCCATTGTGAGGAGAACGGGAATAGCGAAAGGCTGCCAAAGTGCATTTAAGCATTGGCCGGTGGGCGCACAAAATACTGCAAAGCCCGGCGGTCATTGCGCAGGTCTTGCGCAACACCGGAAGACAGCGAAGCAAATAGTACAGATTGGTGCTTCTGCTGTGACGAGAGTATGATGATCCATTTGTGCTCAGAGTAGGTGCAGCGTATGAATGTGTCACTGAGTTTTGTTCGAGCTAGGAATAGGATGTTAGTCATTGTGAGGAGAACGGGAATAACGACAGGCTGCCAAAGAGCATTTAAACACTGGTCTCGGGTGGACAAAATACGGCAAAGCCCGGCGGTCGTTGCGCAGGTCTTGCGCAACACCGGAAGACAGCGAAGTAAATGGTACAGATTGGTGCTTCTGCTTTGACGAAAGTATGATGAGCCAGTTGTGCTCAGAGTAGGTGCAGCGTATGAATGTGTCACTGAGTTTTGTTCGAGCTAGGAATCTAACGGCAAAGCCTTCACAGCATTCTATTACAGAAGGCAGAGGCAAGCAGGGATCGGGTCTTCGGCCTGCATGCAAGTGATGCGTTCCTTACGCCTTCAACACTTTTCATTACTGTGTGGCTTCCAGCAGGAGCTGATTCGTCCTGCACACCCTTCACAGCCAGTTGCATATACTTGCAATTGGTATTAACCTTGCGTTTGGTCTGTTCACCCTTGTCAAGGTAGGCTGCATCTGCCGACATGCGTATTCGGAGTGCTTGGCAAAGCCATATCGAATTTGCATGTGTGGCACCCTATAAGGAGTTATGCAGTTCATGTGAGCGCGTCGACGCCCGGGGGGTTTCGAAGCCTTCTCAGCATTCCGATCGCTCGTTGGTTTGCCCAGCAAGTGCGGCCTGAGAGGCAAATGCAATTTCTCTGCCGGGCTGTGGCCACTGGTACGTTTCAGGCAGTCCGATGGCAGGCGTGGATGTATGCGTGCATGCCCGCTCATTAGTGTGTTGCATGGTAGGATGTGGAAGCCTGTTATGCTTTAGTTGTGCTCCGCTCCAGCACTTACCAGGGCGGGATGCTCTGGCAACCTGATATGCGTTTGCGAGACAGAGTGGATCATTATGCAGCTACTACGTAGTACGAAGGAAGGGGAATAGCGTAGCGCAGGCTGGTGTTCCTGCTTTGGCGATAATAATCAAGCTGCTCTGAATTCGTATTAGGTGCAATTCACGAATGTTTCTTCGTTTTTCGCTCGGTCTGTGGTGCCGCCCAGTTCTTTTTACGATGTGTAAAGGTGCTTTATTTTCGGGGTGGTTGCATTTCGTGAATGTTCCGCTAATACTGCTTGTTGTAGGATATTTGTATCACTTATGTTATTCCTGTTCGACCTGCGCTTGATGCATGCCGCCTTTGTCCGTGTGTACTAAGCATATTCTGCGTTATACGCGCAGATCTCTTAAAAACGGCACCCAGCTGAATCCTCGTGCAGCTGCTCTTATGCCCGTGCATGGCTCACTTGCACTTGCCTAGCCAATTTTGAGAACGCGGGAGCACAACGCGCTCGGCGAAGAGGCACGGTGAAGCTGCTCGTTAATTAGAATATTCACGGAGGCGTATGCTTGCCAGAAATGTATGTCGCACGTGCAGACAGTGCGCATGTTGTGCAGCAGAGTTAATGGAAGGTATTTCCGCATGTCTTTAGGTGCATGATTAGCGGGTGCTGAGGAGCGGCGCACTAGAAGCCTTCAACTGGTAACAATGCGTTGAGCGCCTGGGTGTTTGGTGCATGTGTAAGTACCTCTGTGGATGTTGTTTTTCGATGGTTCTCAGGTATTGGTTGCTTGGAGTCGAGGGCATTGAATGGGTGCTCAGTAGCGTTTTTCGGTGAAGCATCATTAAGGAAGTGTGAGTGGAAGGAGCGTGGCGGTTCCGTCGGCGTGGCGTGAATATCGGTCGCGCGCGGTTCACCACAAAGCGCTTTCTGCGCCAGCGTAACTGTGTCGCGTGACGTTCTTTGAGCGTTGCATCTGGCGCATCAAAGGTGCTTTAACGATAACAGGGCGCGCCTGATTTGTGTTACATTCGGCACACAATGCAGCCGCATCAAGGAACGACATAGCAGCTGGGAGCTCTAGTCCAGTTCCATGCGCATCTGTTGCCGGCTAATTAGGCACTGAAGTGGTACATTAAACGTTGACCCTCATGGTGAATTGCGGCGCGTACGCTGTAGTGGCTGTAATTTCTCTTGGGAATTGCGTGTTGAACTTGGAAAGCGGTTAGGCCACCATATCCTTGGTATATTTTCTCGTGTCGTAGCAGCTTAAGTGCCTGGGGAAAAGGCAGCCTTCTAGAAACAGTGCAAATTCGGCCTTTGCTTGTGCATGGAAATATTACCTTTGGTGTTTTGGCGGAGGGCTGCATCTAGCCGCTAAATGATGCCTCGTTGACGAGTCAGTATCACTTCTGAGAGGCGAGGAGGAATGCATGTCGCACGTGCAGAAAGTGCGCATGTTGTGCAGCAGAGTTAATGGAAGGTATTTCCGCGTGTCTTTAGATGCATGATTAGCGGGTGCTGAGGAGCGGTGCACTAGAAGCCGCCGACTGGCAACAATGCGTTGAGCGCCTGGGTGTTTGGCGCATGTGT
>NW_013547382.1:0-1883 GCF_000499425.1 Eimeria acervulina
CCACTTCCCGAATATCGTTTGCCACACGCCAACGCACGCGTCATACCAGGTAAGTTAGGAGCTGCGCATTAACGCCGAGTTTAGCGGGCACCGCACACTACAATCAATATCATTTCCGGCTCTCCAGAGTCGAATGCGACTCACCTCCTCCTAAGTAGCAATGCACAATGTTGGCTGCGCTATGTAAGAGCAAACGGAATCCGGTAACGCTGCAGGCGCACCGTCACAACAACAATACTGTCGGGTTCGTCTGATGTTTCCCAGCGAATTACCAACTGTCAAGAATGCGCGTCCACCAAAACGCTAACCGGCCACAAGCATGACCAAACCCTACGACAATTCACTGCTAGCCCATGGCTACAGCGCATTGGACCACGAACGCTAATGTGCGCAAGTCACACCTACATGTATGGCTTCGCGTGCAATTCCACCGTGAATGCCCCATGCCATTGGATCCCGACGCCCACTTTACAACGCAACCCCTGCGTTCGGTGCTGGGCTCCTCATTGGCCTGTTATTATGCGCAGTCTGCCTGTCCACATGCCTGTGTTGCAATTATCGCCTGCAGTGGCAGATGCAACAGATATGCAGGCCGCCTTTTCGCAGTCATATGCAAACGTACCATCTTAACGGTTTCTCAAGGTGTCCTGCAGCGGAGTGCAATGTTTTGCACAATACAACACCATGTAGGTTTCTTGTCCATGCGCTGCGCTGTCTAATGCACCAACACAGCATATAGCGTTGTGGTATATCACCGTTTAACACACTGCGTTGGTGGAATCAGTTTCAGTGTATTTATGCACGGCCCGGCTCGTCATATCTCAGGGCACACTTCCTGGAACGTATACAAGCGTCGTAAGCGAATGCCCGAAATTCTGCAGGTTTCCTGCCCTTCATGGACAAACGTAATTATGCACGATGGCTTTCAGGCAGCACTGCAAGCCTGCACAACAGCAGGCCAGCTTTTCCACGCACGCGCTGCATCCAGTACAGCCATGCCTGCCGAATAGATGAAGACCTTCCGCATTGCCGTGGAGCTGCACAGTGCATGCTTTCTCAGTCCGCATGAGGGTACAGAACATAGCAGACGTCCCCAAAATCATGCTAGCTTGCTGGCTTCTCTGCCCTCCCTTCGCTTTGACTTGGCTTGGATTCCCAATAGCCGTGCTCCGGTGCATATTACAGTGCAGTGGAGCCCGATGGCGATTGATACTGAATGATTTTAAGCTTGCACTAGCAGCAAAGTATGCGTAGAATGTAGACGCACATACTGGCACGTATATCCACTGCGCATCGCCACCAGCTAGAGTCCACCAGCACCAAATAAGTGGTGGCAACACTCGTCTAACGGAAGCACTCTCAAATGGAACCCTGTTCCTTTCGCGCTGAACGGACTGTCTGCACAACAACCATGTGGTCCATACCAGAGAACACGGGCATCAAAGGAAATAAAGCGTTGTTCACAACGGCTAGTAGTAAGATTTGCAACTGCCACCTATCCAACCGAAAGCCGTACTGCCTGCAACAGAAAGAGTTTACTTTGAACACACTCCCACGATTCAGCCTCGACGCTAGTGCCATGGCTGCCCCAATGAGCTCACGTTAAACTTCAGCATGCTGGACAGCAGGAAAGGTGCCTTCAATACTATGTCGCGTGGGTCCATGCAGCGCATCTATGAAAAGCTTGTTCTCACTCGAGCAGAGCTGCTACGTGAGCCGTTTCTCAGAACATGTTTTCATGTGAAAGAAACAGCTGGCCCTTGAATGCTACATCCAGTAAAGTCACTTGTGTGCGTTACGAAAACCCTCAAACGCACTGCCTGGATCGCGGCGATGCCACAAACCACTTGCTCTGATCTTGAAGGCGGCAGTGGCGTTTCGTC
>NW_013547381.1:0-2129 GCF_000499425.1 Eimeria acervulina
CTCCTTCGTGTTCGTCCAGGGAGGTACGGTGCTACGGTGGGCGTGCGTGGAAATAACTGTGCAGGAGATTGTTGAATGGGAGCAGTGTTGACTGGTTGCCGTTGAATTGGCGTTCATTCACCGATGTGTGAGTAGTGAATATTAACGAGTTTTGGTCTCAGTTGTGCGACTGTCTGATGCAACAGGAAGTACGTTCGATTTCTAGGTTTGGGCAAGAGGAGCGTTGTATGGGGAGGCGCGAGAGAGCCGGGCGCGCGAGCATGGAACCCTTAGCTTGATCCACAGCATTTAAGTGTGCTGTAGGCGCAGGCCGCAAGACTGAGTTCTTTACAGGCTGCATACGTAAGATACGCACGACAAAGCCTTAGTGGAAAAGCCTGCAGGTTGCGCTGGAAAGGCTGAGGGTGTACGGGTTGGCAAGCGGGTCGAGTGATGAAGTCAGCTGATCCAGCGATCCAAGGTGGGGAAGTGGAATGATGTTTAGGGATGACCGCGGCATGGGTTGACGAGCGGCTGGAGTGATGACGTCAGCTGATCCAGCGGTCTGACGGGGGGAGGTGGAATCATTCTTAGTGACGACTGCGGCATTTGCATTTGGTACAGCTAGTGCGTCGGTATTTGTTTTGGGTGGGAAGGATTTTGCGGGGATGGATAGTGGTGTTGCGAGCGTGTCTGTGTTAAAAGGCGCGGCTGAGGTGTAAACCTCGAATATCGCAGTTTGGTGTCTGCGTTAACTGGCGCGGCTGAGGTGTAAACCTCGAATATCGCAGTTTGGAGTAGAGCCCGAATATAAACCTCGAATATCGTAGATTGACAGAGGTGGGACAACACGCTTTAACACAAAATGTATGCCGAATGCGTCTTTTGGCGGGTGGGGGGGCAATGCATTGTGGACCATCGGCTGTCTGGAAAGCATTGAAGCTAAAGCAAGGCCGTTGATGGCTAGTGTCGTTCGTTCCCGTTGGTCGTGGCGCCCCTCACTGGATGACGGTGGCTCGGTTCGGAAATGCCGTATATCGAGACAGCATTTCGCAGACAGCTTAGTACCTTTCGCATTGTGGAATTGTACAGTAGAAGTGTGGTGCATTGACGAGTGGATGGGCACGTGATATGGATGGGCACGTGGGAGGCAGGCGTTTCTATGAGGTGCGTTAGCGTAGGAGGGCTTGTGGCATAGTTACTGATCGTGAGGCAGTTGTGGGGGGCACGGGCCTGGGCTGGTTGTGGAGAGGAAGGGTGCAGAGCAGGTGTCTGTAATCTTAAGCCTTCATGTAGTAATCACGCCTCACGTCAGCTGGTCCAGTGTTCAAACTGGGGAGGTGGAATGATTGTTAGTGAGGACTGGGGCATTTGCCTTCTGCGCAGCTAGTGCGGTGGAAGGGCGGCGATAAATGCTGACATGACAACATTTATCTTGGCGTCCCAGGATAGTACATATAAGTCTGCCTACCCAGGTGCTTGCAGGCAAGAAGAAAGGTCGGGAGCGTTTATGTTTGGTGCCTCGCGTTCATCAGTAAGCACGCGTGAGAAGGCACAAGCAGCAGGGAGGTACGGTGCTACGGTGGGCGTGTGTGGGAATAACTGTGCAGGAAATTGTTGAATGGGAGCAATGTTGACTGATTGCCGTTGAACTGGCGTTGATTCACCGACGTGTGAATAGTGAATGTTAACTTGTTTTGGTCGCAGTTGAGCGACTGTCTGATGCAACAGGACGTACGTTCGATTTCTAGGTGTGCGCAAGAATAGGGGAGGACGGAGAGACGCGAGAGAGCCGGGCGCGCGAGCACGGAACACCTAGCTTGATCCACATCATTTATGTGTGCTGCAGGCGGAGGCCGTGAGGCTGCGTTCTTTGCAGGCTGCATACGTGAGATACGCACGAGATGCTTTAGTGGAAAGGCCTGCAGGTTGAGTTGGAAAGGCTGAGGGTGTACGGGTTGACGAGCGGGTCGAGTGATGAAGTCAGCTGATCCAGCGGTCCAAGGTGGGGAAGTGGAATGAGTTTTGTGATGACTGCGCATTTGCATTTGGTACAGCTAGTGCGTTGCGATTTGCTTTGGGTGGGAAGGAATTTGCGGGGATGGATGGTGGTGTTGCGAGCGTCTGTGTTAAAAGGCGCGGCTGAGGTG
>NW_013547380.1:0-1008 GCF_000499425.1 Eimeria acervulina
AGATGTTTGCCATACTTCGTTCGGTGTTAAAGCAACAACAGCTCACAAGCCCGTGAAAGCATTGCGCTCACGCTCACCTGTGAAACCAAGCGGGAATTAGACTAGTTGTGCATGGCCATTTCACGCTTCACCAGTGAATACTTTGGCATACGGTCTTTTAGAGCAGAGTGTAGGCTTTCGAAAGGGGGGCAATAGGTTTGTCAATTCGTCCTAGCTATTTGCTGCAGAACGTCATTCGTGAGTCCTCTGTACCTAGGAAGTTTGTGTTTGTTTAAAATGACAGCACTGGGGATATATGGCGTCGCCAATGGATTTGGGGTCTTGGCCTCTGCATGCATAGGCACCCATGGCATGCTTGAGCCTACAAACGCTTTTATCCCTTAGTGGATGTGGGGTTCGCAAGGTGATTTACTGAGTATATTACTTTACAGAGTAGCTGGGCTTCCTTCAGAACCAAGAACACCGAAGGCGCTCTGCTGGGAGATGCAAAACTCCCATATTCCCATGTGCTGGGCTGCCAGAAGAATGCGACGAGCTACCTCAGTTTTTTCGGCATAATGCAGCAACCGGCAAGCAGCGCGACAATGTCCTGAGAAAAAATGAGGCACCGATTACCTCAATCAATATTCCACAATTCAAATGTTTAAATGCCCAATCTAGTGTAAGTGACACACAAACTGCCAGTTCCATAAACTCTCGTTCAAAACCTGCTTTGTGATTCGCTGATCTGGAAAAAGTTAAGTCCTCTTGCACAAAAACGGACGTATAAAAGCGTTGCTCAGATATTGATTCTGCTTCCAAGGAAAACGCTAGAGTAATAAATACATCTCCTATGGAGTACGAAACTCCTACGCGTAATTATGCGCAGCGGTGAAAAGTCTCCCGAATGCGGCGACTGTGGTCCCCGGACCATACTAGGGCAACGCAGCCTTCCGGGTTGCTAACAATCAGAGAAATGTTCGGTTGTGGCCTGCCAATTTGATCCTTTGCGTGTGCTTCTGACGGCAG
>NW_013547379.1:0-1304 GCF_000499425.1 Eimeria acervulina
CACTAACGACTATCTGCGTCGAGAGTTTAGCAGCATTAGCGAACAGGCCAATTACGTATGATGGTATTTGCCCTACGGAGGACGGGAACAACGAAGGTCATAGAGCGGCCTGCGGCGTAGTCAGCATGTATTATATACATACTGATGGCGCTTGAGCAGGGAGATGTCGGACTACTAGCATTTTGTGTAGCTGCTGAGTAGCGGTACATTGAGCGACCGAACGTGCAGGGGGGTGGTTCTGGTTTGCCGACATGAGTAAAGTTGTTGTGTATCCGGCGTATGTGCCATTATAAATGCGTAGGTGATTTTCTTTTTATCTCGGCACCTCACGACTAAGTGTTTATAGCTCTCCAGGCAAAGGCCAACGGGAAGGAGGCTCTTGGCATGTGTGCAAGTGATGCTTCCCATAGCCCGCGGGCATGCATTACTGTCGTTTGTCTTACACCAAGCAACGGTCTGGCTAGCAGTCCCCATGCAGTCAGATGGATTATCCTGCCAGTACCGTCAAGCCCCGGGTTGGTCCGCTTGCCCTGCTTCGCGTCAGCTCAGTCTGCCGGTAGGTCCATGCGCAGTATTTGACGAACAGCTAGACGAAGAGCATCTGCAAGCATCTTTGGGTTCAGCAGCGTCTCTCTACGGATCGTTAAACGGGCAAGCTTCTTCGGTGTTCCAGTCGCGTGCTGTTTCGCTCAGAGAGTATGCATATAACCAAAAGCTGGAGCTGCGGAGATGAGAATCGTTTTGCAGCCATAACGGTTCGTTTCAGGCTTGCGTTGGCTATCTGGCCAGAACGTATACACCTCGATTGCATCAAAAGTTGCAAAGATGCGCAGAATTTGGCAACCACAACAGTGTGTTGCAAATCTGAAGCACGCATAGCATGTTGATTATCTGGCTACCCCTATGGGCAATGCTACTTTCCAGAGTGTACGCGAGCTGAGAGGAGGCCATGCGTACGTCCATGTTCTGTCAGATTCTGCAAAACAGAATCTGACATCACAAAGTGTCGCAGTTAAATGCAGAGAGGTGGCACATGTAGAGCACAATACGGGGTAGGTAACAAGAGCAACTGCGCGCGGAGTTGCGACTAATACTTAGTACTATTGGCAGTCAGCTCGGCAACGCATGATGGCATTTGTTCGGGATAAAAACGAGGACATTGAAGGGCAGGCCGCATCCGAAGGCGTGGCCCACGCGATATGCGCAGCTAATGGCGCTTGCATCGGAACCCCGTATCGCACCAAGTAGTTATTGTTTAACTCAAAAGAAAGCGGAACCTGCAGTGGAGCAGGATGTTTGTGCTT
>NW_013547378.1:0-2854 GCF_000499425.1 Eimeria acervulina
TAGGCTTTGTGTTTTCGCGTCCATCGCGGGGCGCTTTTGTGCGGCCTGGTTTAAAATCAGGAGGAAGTGCGTGATTGGTGGGAAGCCTACGGAGGGCGTTGTGATGGCCTGCAGCGTGGTAGAAGTTTGTTGAGGCTGGGCGAGTTTTGTCCTGCACGGGTGTTAATGCTTTTACCTGTCACTTATGTGGATCGTTCATGTCGTTGCCCCACAATGCTGTCACTTATGTGGCTCGTTCATGTCGTTGCCCCACAATGTGTCTGGCAGAATGTGCATGTGCAGAAAACGTCTGTGATGTCTGTTCCGCCGGAGCCATTTCTGTTGACAGCAGATGCCTGGAGCCTGTGTGCAGGCTGTAGGCGCCAATCGTAGTGAGCTCGCCAGGCCATGTCGACAGTGCCGCGTTCGTGTGAAGGTATGACTGGTAAGAGGTTTGTGAAGTGTGAAGTGAAGAACGTGGAGACCCACTAAGTCAACACGGGCACGGAGGGCTTGCCGCGTTAGATGGTGAATGGTGATTGCGGGCCAGGTACACGAATACAGCAGTCTGCGACCCAGGATGCACGAGTATTGTTCAGCCGACCAAGTGTGCAGCATGCATCCATTCACCCTTGCTGCGTGGTTTCTATTTGAGTGCCTCAGTCTCCTCACCTATGGCAACTCGCAGGTGAGCTCGCTGGTAGCCACAGAATTGTGCAGCATTCTATGCTTTTTTACGCTGTAGCCTTCTCTGGTGGCACGAAGACAACAAAGTGAGTCCACGACGAGCCCACTCTGACCTCTTCCAGTTCCCTTTAGTTTGTCAATCCGCCAGCAACGTTGTAGTATTGGGCTCGCCTGAATCTCTACACTGGGGTGGTATACACTGTCCTCTCCAAAATTCGCAATGCGACTTGGCATCGGAAGTTTGCTTGAGGAGGCAGGCATACATGCGCTTTTGCATTTCTGGCGTTGAAGGTAAGTCGAAGCAACTGACGGTAGAACGGCCTAAACTGGCGGCTTTGCTCCGTGGCCAGTGTTGCCTCTACTCCTCCCGGTCTAAATCACATTTGGCGCCTTTGTACTGGCTTACGATATGTTTGCCTTCGCCTCGCGTGCAATGCTGGCCATCCTTTGTGTGGTGTGCAAGCTGGTGTAAGCATTGTGGAGAGCCCTGCCCAACTATTTGCAGTGGCCCAGTGTATGCATTTTGCGCGTGCAAATGCCCATAGGGGATGTTCCTGGGTGCTCGTCGTTAAGCGCTTTCCCATAGGATCTGTCCAGTGCGTGGACACACTGCCTCATGCAAGGGGCCTGCAACATTAGCTTGCTTCAGATTTGGTACCGTTGCACGCAGATGGTCAGTGATGTGCAGGCGAACCTCTTGCCGAAGCATGGGTGCCACCTGCATTGGGTACACAAAAACAAGGTTTTCCTTGTTTATGGACGAATCAGGTGGGGGCAAACCAGTGCGCATAGTGGAACGAACTAATGGTAGAGCTGTGGCAACAGCGCACGTTATTTGCATTGTCGCTGAGATGGGCTGCTGCTTGTCACTGTGCACTGTAGGGATGTGCTCTGGCTTTGACCGTATGGCGAGATGTGCACTTGTGGAAATCTGTGTCCAAGTGTATACGGGCCGCACGGTGTTGGTCATTTGCAGGCACCCGCCACCGAGTTGATGCAAAATTGCTATCACCCTGATTGGAAACCTCTTGGCAACCCACCTGGGGCCGTATCACTACTCACAACTGTCTCCAGCAAGGCACAGTATTTGTGGAGGGTGTGTATGGAGGTATGGCGACTTGCTCAAAGCGTTTAGCTACCTCAATTTGTGCATCGCAACTGCTTGGGGCAGTGCAGAAAAGACAAACCCTTTCGAGAGCTCACTGGGCGTGGGTGTTCCGGTGCATAAATACTACAGGGTATGGAGAAGCTTGGAGACATCCGTGCCACCATAGTGTGCGGAAGGCAGAGGCTGTGAGCAGTCTGTGAACAGGCGACGCAGTCCCAACATACATTTTAGAATGACTGACGAATGTGCAGTCGCTCCCCGTATCACTATTATCAGTGCGTTGCGTAGGAACAAGCAGGAAGTGCGATAGCGCCCGGCATTGAGTGGGCAAGCGAATGGATTGCAGTCCATTGGTGTGCAGGCCGATTTCATGCAATACTTTCCGCGCTCTAGCAAGTCAAGACTTGCACTTGCTGCACCATCTGAACCAGTTCGCAGTTTCCACCGCTGGGTAGCAGAAGCATCACCTGCGAACAACGGTACAACTTGGTGAGGAACTGGTTGTATATTGTAAGCCTAAAGTGGTTCGTGTCAGGTGTTTGTCCCTGCATGCTCGGGGGATAGCCGGCTACTGTGGGTGGTGGAGCAGATCGGCATGGCGTCTTTCACCATAGCTGTGTTGTCATGGCTGTAGCACCGTGCGGAAAATTAGGTGCGGTTGTACGCAGATTTGAGGGTGGGAGGCATTGAAGGCTGCTAGTGCTGCAGCGTACGGCATCCCTATGTTGTCTGTCCCGTAACCGTCGGATAAACGTGAGATAATCCAGGTGATTATTGACGGGGATTTAGACCGTCGAATGCCTGGTTGCACCGCCCCCCAAGGCGCCCATGCACGAATTTTCATCGAGCAAAAGTTACCGGAGGTACACCAAATGATTCCACCCAGTGCGTCATCAGCAGATGGAAAATTAGGCTACAGCCCAATATACAGCCGAGCTGGCGAGGAGTTGTTTACCAGTAGCCAGCGGACAGAATTCTTCACGCTTCAGTTCGTTTGAAAGGGATTCAGGGGGATGGAATACTGATCGTCATCGAAGGCATTGACTGAGGCACTGCTAGCAGCAGCTGCATTTGACACCT
>NW_013547376.1:0-1230 GCF_000499425.1 Eimeria acervulina
ATACTAAGCCCGCAGGAAGGCCGAACCTGCCATGCCTCGTTGATCACACGCGTCCGACGCTGCATTCTGCACTGGTGCCATGCAGTGGTGCTCAAAGGACAAAGCGATGCGCAGAGCAACCCTGCTGCTTAACATTCTGGAGCCACCAACAGCTCTCCCTCCTCACATCTATCCATCTGCGGTCTGCTTGCCCCGCACACCATTGTCCCCCATTGGCCAGAATAGGTTGGTCCTCCTTTTGTCCAAAATGCCGATGTTTCTAGTACTCACCGGCTGCGCAGAATTACGGTGGCCCCAGGACACAACCACGCCGCCTTGCGCGCTCCCCTCAAACAGGAAATGATCGCCCAACTCCCGCCATGTTGCCCGTCTTTTTCCTGCCTGCAGTGACTGTAAACAGTGCACACGCGGCTGAATGCCACTTGTCCAAATTTCTGCAAACCTCTGCATTATGTTTCCAATGCTCCTGTCCTTCGCGAAAATCATGTTCCTGTCAATCAATACCCACCTTACCTTGTACAAGCCGCTCAAACATTCGCCAAGCGTCTCTGCCCCGCTTCAATGTTGCTCTTCTTGCTCATCTCTCCTCATCGCGGTTGTAAAGCGACGCTGCAGCTGAACGCTACCTCTTCAGGATACAGCAAATCCCCCTATTATGTTTCCAATGCTCACCTCCTGCGTGGTTATACGTTCGCCTCAACCCACACACCCTTTGCCCTCTACTCTCCCCGCAAACACTCGTCAACCGTCTCTAGGCCTCCTCCGTGCTACGCAGCTTTCTCCTCCCTCCTTTTATGGGATGTAGAGAGATAAGACGGAGATAAGACAGCTTAGCACGACTTGTCCAGCATCCACCAAACGGTTCCACACACGTGCCGAAACACCCTACATACCACGCACCCACAACATCGAGAACAGCGCTCCCGCTCCTGCAAGCACGCACATAGCCTCCCGCCCTTATTAACACTGCATCACCGCTGACGCTTACCACGCCTGTACACTTCATCGAACACCCACCCCTAGCACTTTGACGTTCTTTGCTCATATTCATATAATGCGTCTCCCCTGCGTGGAAAGCCAATCTCCGCACGCCGTTTTCAACTTTCCCCTCAACTGTCCGTCAGCGCCCAACGAGCTCTCCTCTCCCCACCGCGTGCCTCGCCGTCTCCCCATCGCGAACAAAGTGCTGATGCGAATGACGCGCGTACGAGAGTACCAGCAGGCTCTCCG
>NW_013547375.1:0-1005 GCF_000499425.1 Eimeria acervulina
GCGTTGCGTTCTGTATTTGCTGCAGCAGTCGCCTCTATCTGTCTTTCGACTGTCTGGTGTATGCATGTGTATGTGTGTATGTGTGCACATAGCTGTTCCGAGCAACTGATGAAGCGCATTATTCCCGGATTGAACAGTGTCGTTGCTCTTCCTGCTATTGTTTTCGCTGTTCTTGTTGCTGTTGTCGTTGTCGTCGTCATCGTTGTTGTTGTTGTTGTTGTTGTTCCTGTTCTTGTTTTGCTTGCTGTGGTTCATGCTTTCCTTGCCGTTGTTGTTTTCGTTGTTATTTGCGTCGTTGCTATTGTTTTTGTTTTTGTTTTCCTTGCTGTTGTTGTTTGTTGTTGTTGTTCGTTGTTGTTTGTTTGTAGTTTGTCGTTTGCCGTTTATCGTTTGTCGTTTGTTGTTTGTATGTTGTTTGTTGCTTGTTGCTTGTTGTTTGTTGCTTGTTGTTTATTGTTCGTTGTTTGTTTGTTGTTTGTTGTTTGTTGTTTGTTTGTTGTTGTTGTTCTTGCTGTTGTTGCTGCTGCTGTTGTTGTTGTTGTGTCGTTTTATCGTTCATGTTGTTTTTTGTTGTTGTCATGGCTGGTGCTTCTGCTTTTGCTGCTTCTGGCGGTTTTGCTGCTGCTGGCTTTGTCGTGTCTCGTTAGGTAACAGTTGGAGTGGTACTGCTGGAGAATGAAAACTTCTTTGCATATTTCTAAGGGCTCAAATAGGTGTTTCCGGGGGCACCTGCTGCATACCCATCCTTTTCGTTGCATTTGTCTAGTCCAGGAGACACCTCCACCTGAGGAGGAGGAGGATAATCCAGGCTTTGACCTGTCATTAGCCTTGTTGTCTTCAACCCATCGGCTTCCAGTTAAGTCACTTGATAGTTGCAGAGAAATACTGAAGAAGGATGCGCCCTTCCCTGAGTACCTGGACCATTTTTTATCCAATCTGGAATGTCTCTTTGCGCATGGGTGCAAAACGATATACGTGAAATCCACGCAGGTCAAATACGGGATA
>NW_013547374.1:0-1156 GCF_000499425.1 Eimeria acervulina
GGAGCCTGTTTTGTCTTGACCGCGGTCTACCTTGGCATCTACTCGGGCGAGGTGCTTCGGTGCTTTATTGTGCGTTTGAACGACAGGCGCTGAGAATACGGGTGATCTGGATAGGTTGGGGAGGCCGTATATGCTCAGTGCAATACATGGTGATAGGCAGCAGCGACTACGCGGTGGTTTTTGTCTAAAGTAGTATTGACGGCCCGGTTGCTTGCTTATGATGGCTGCGGAGGACAGGATGCATGTATGCGTACTGCTATGTTTCAAGCTGTCTGATGGCAGGCACGAATGCGTATCTGCATGCGTGCCGATTGATGGAACTGTAGTGAGAGAATCAGTGCCCTGCTTCGGTAACTACTGTGGCAAGGCGCGTCGGGGCTGAAATAGGCTTGTACGAGACCGTCAAACATTAAATAAGGTCCCGGTGAACCTGCGAGGCATTGTAGGTGGACAAAAATGTGCGAGAGAAGGCAGCAGGCGCGATGTTTCGTATCAAATGTTTATTATTAATATTGACGGCTAGCGCGTTTATGTATGATGGTAGTCGTTCCGCAGAGGAAAGAAAAAGCGAAGGTCTGCCGCAAATCACGTAAATATTGCTGGGACAAGAATATCAAAACGCGGAACTTCCAGATGCTTCTGTAGCTCTCGGGTAACAAGGAAGGAGGCGGAACCCAAAGTACAGGATGGGGCCTACACTTTGGCTAGATATTGGCGTTTTTCGTGTCAAGATTATTTGCAGTGTTTGAAGGCGACACTGAGATTTATTTGAGCTCGTCGTCCCATGGAAAAGTGTTCGTTTCACCGTAATATAGGAGCCAAAGGCAAGAGGGAAGCGCTGCTTCGGTCTGCGCTCACGTCATGCTTCGATTCCCGTAGTTCTTTCAACAAGTATCAATTCGACGAGGTTGCCCCTTGCAGATAGATGGACCGGATATTTTTAAGTTTGAGCTTGGTTCGCATGCATTGGTTGAAAGTAGCTCCGGCGGCTAGTGGGAGCATGCGCGGTACTTAGAGCTTAGCGGGCGTGCACCCTACCATTGTGAAGTTATGGAGTGTGTGCGTGCGACAGTACGGCTGCGATGCTGGGAAGTTTTCTCTGGCGTCAAGAGGGCTCGCTGTTTTGCCCAGCAAGTATGTCCTTACCACCAGTCTC
>NW_013547373.1:0-1587 GCF_000499425.1 Eimeria acervulina
ACATCTATGTAGCTGCCATGATGCAAATGGGGTGGCCTACACAGCACCTCTCGCACCCTGCTCTATCGGCGAATGCGCTGATGTTACGTAGTATGGGTGCTCAGGAAATCCAGAACCAACTGCAGAAGCCATGCTTGCCATCGTTCCCGGTGAGCTCGCCTCCTGCTACAATGATTCTCTGCTCAGTGGTCTAGTGATAAGACGCCTGTATGACAAGCCAGCATGCACCACGCAACACACGGAAAACTCGCCTCTGGCTGACATGCTTTGCTAGCACCGAAGCAGATATTTCCCCCACATAGCCAGCACGCCTGCTGCTTGGATGCATGGCTCGCCTCCAAACAGTGCAATCCGGTCGTCTACGGCATTCAACCTTAGCAAATGTGGGCACCAGCTGTCTTCCGCTGACGCCCGCAAGTGCTCCTACATGTGTGCAACCGTCCCTTGCCTCCTCGTGGCACATCCAGACAGCAGCAACGCAGGCACGGCATCACTTTCTACACGAGCTGTAGCTCGTGTTACGCCCACGCCCATCGCCTAAATCCAAAATGCGAAAGCGGACCAGCATAGTGTGCGTTAAATCGCGTTACATCAACTATTGCAATTGAGCTGTTACACTTTGAATGCCCCACCGCTCCACGTAGTCGATAACCTTGCTGTCAACCTACTTCTGCATACGTTGAATGTTCGCATTCGTATGCAGCGCTCAAGCTTCACGATGGCACAGTGGCATGGCAATGCCATTCTACAAAACCCGCATGCCTTTCCGCAGCAGGTGCTCCATTATGCTCTGCCTGCTCAACACGGGAAATGTCACGTGCTAAACAGCGCAAGTGTCTCAAGTGGCGCTGCTGCAGCACAGCCACAAACAACCGTGCACATTGCCAAACACATTGCATGCCCGTCAGCTTTCCCCGCAAAACTCCCGGTCGGCCTGTACGGGCATGTGCGCCAACGTTTGACATGCTGGCGACGCACGTCCTGCAATATACAGGCGCATACTGGCTACAGCTGCCAAATCCACTGCAGCACGTTTCACGCAGCGGCGCCGGATCTTGCATTTATACGCACCTCCTGTGTGGCAATGTACGCTGAACGCTACGCAGCCTAGCATGAACCAGCGAGCACTACGCAGCCCTCATTAAGTTCACCCACATAAACGCATCCCTTGCGCAAACGTACCAGTAGAAACCTGGTCACGCACTAAATGACACACTGCTCGACCTACACAACTCCTGCATAAGCGTCTACTATCTTCCTTGCATACTGTTCCCTCGCCTTTCTTCATGCTTGCCTGAGAAGCCCATATAACGTCGGCGCGTCGGCGATACTCCTAAGTATGAGTGTATTCAACTCCATGCGCAAAACGGTATTGAGATTCTAGATTACGCTCCAACGCGTCATTTCACACTTGTTTACCTCTAGCTCTCTGACGTTCCTCATGATGGTGGCGCGGTGTGGAACGAACCCAAGCACACACCCAACTGTGAAACACATCACGCACGCAAGGTAGCACACCGCGCAATGTCCTGCACATCTTCCTGCGACTCATCATCGTCACCAGCCAATGATTTGAGACAGTCCTAT
>NW_013547372.1:0-1731 GCF_000499425.1 Eimeria acervulina
ACCGCGCGAATGGCACTGGGTGCCAATAGGAGTGAATCATGGCATTGGGTGCCGACGGTGGTGATTCGCAGGAAGATGTGCGAGCCGTTGAGTGCTGTGCTGCGCTGCATGCATGATGTGCTTAACAATTGGGTGCGTGTGGCTGCGAGGTGGCTTTTGGGTTCGTTGACCAGCGCGCCACCATCATGAGGAACGTCAGGGAGCTAAAGGTAAGCAAGTGTGAAATGACGCGTGGGAGCGTAGTGTAGAATCTCAATACCGTTTTGCGCATGGCGTTGAACACAGTCATTTTTAGGAGAACACAGTCATGCTTAGGACTACGGGCGACGCGCCGACGTTATATGGGCTTCTCAGGCGAGTATGAGTGGACGCGAAGGAACAGTATGCAAGGACGATAGTAGACGCGTATGCGGGTGTTGTGTAGGGATAGTAGATGCGTGTGCGGGTGTTGTGTAGGTCGAGCAGTGTGTCATTTTGCGCGTGACCAGGTTGCTACTGGTACGTTTGAGCACGCGATGCTCTCGTGTGCATGTGCGGTAATGGGGGCCGTGTAGTGTTCGCTTGTTCGTATTAGGCTGCGTAGCGTTCAGCGTATATTGCCACACAGGAGGTGCGTATAAATGCACAATCAGCCGCCGCTGCCTGTTAAGCTCTGCAGTGGATTTGGCAGCGGTAGCTTTGTGTATTGACAGGCGAGTGGGGGGAATATAGGTGGGGGTAATGCAGTATAAAGTGTGTGGCAAGAACCGGTGGATTTTTTAGGAGGTTTGTTTAGAAAGGAGCCGAAGTGGAATGCTGCAAGTTGGGTAGGATGATGCGGCGGCCCGACATTTGTTATAGTGGATGCCTTAGCATACACCAAGAATGCTAGCTAGTGTTGGAGCAAGGTAGGTTCCTGCGTAGGCTAAGCAAGTTTCGTCTCGCATGCGCGATATTATTGTATGTAGCGTATGCGCATCGTTCGTGACTCTGGCTGCCTTTGGGGTAGAGAGAGCTGCCTGAGGGAAACCAATATATGCAGGAAGTGCGTCGCAAGAATGTCAAACGTTGGCGCACGTGCACGTGCAGGCCAGGCGAGAGTTCTGCGGGGAAAGCTGACAGTTCTTCAAATTGCAACTCACTTGAATTGGTGAAGTCGGCTATAGGTGGTTTTTGCAGTGTGCAGGGTTGGTTGGGGCTCTGCTAGCACCAGCGTCATTTTGAGAAATTTGAGGTGTTGGGCACCTGACATTTCCGACGTCGAGCAGACAGGCCATATAGGCATGGGCTTAGGCATGGGCTTTTTGTAGAATGGCATAGCCATGCCGTTGTGCCATCGTGAAGCTTGAGCTCTACATGAGACTGTAAAGCTGCACGCGCGGCGTGTTATTGCCGATGCGGCAGTAGGTCGACAGCCAGGCTATCGGCCGCGTGTACCGGTGATGTATTCAACGCCTAGCAACTCAGCAGACACCGTTGATGGGACGCTAGATTACGGACACTATTTTGGTTCGCTTTTGCACTTTGGAATCAGGCACTGGATGTGGGCGAACCTCCAACTGAAGCTCGTGTAGAAAGTGGTGCAGCGACTGCGTTGCTGGTGTCTGGATGTACCACGAGGTGGCAAGGGACGGTTGCACGCATGTAGGAGCACTCGTGCGCGTCAGCGGAAGGCAGCTGGTGCCCACACTTGCTAAAGTAGTCTGTCGTAGACGAGCGGCTGGAGTTGCACTGTTTGGAAGAGAGCCGTGC
>NW_013547371.1:0-1184 GCF_000499425.1 Eimeria acervulina
AAAAAATAATATTTTTTCTGTATTACCTCGCATGCATGCGTTTATAATATTATAATTTTAAGTTTTTGTATTTTAAACATGCATAAACATAAATAAATATTTATTTTATCTACTTTCTTCAGGTGCTGCAGTAATAATGCTAGGGATTGCTGAGGCTAGCCTTAACACTGCGCTGTCTCTTCTAATAAATACATCTAAAGACATTTCAATCTCTGATGCTATTCGTTTGGACGTTGCAAAGGTATTATATAAATAATTAATTAATAACAAACTAAGCATAATATATATATATATATGTATATTAAACCTTTTATAAAATAAAATAAGCAAAGGATGAATTAAACATCACATCAGACAAATTAATCATCGATAATAATAAACAAGTTATTGTGTATATGCTGCTGCTTCTGCTGCTGTTTTTGCTTCTGCTTCTGCTGCTGCTTGTGCTGCTGCTGCTGCTTGTGCTGCTGCTGCTTCTGCTTCTGCTGCTGCTGCTTGTGCTGCTGCTGCTGCTGCTGCTTGGTTGATGCGTCTGATGCATGCAGATATCGACGGAGGTAGAATGTGTTCGTCTGTTAGTAAGCCGCGTATTATATTTGAAGCGTAAAGGGCTTTCATATAGAAAGGAGGCTGCTATGATGCTGTTGAAGGCAAGAGAAGTAGTTAAATATGTTTCTAGGAAATGTATTAATTGTTTGAGCTTAATTGACATCAGCAAACAATATCTCTTAGAGAAACAACACAGAGATGCACTAACTGCAGCTGCTTATTTTTATAATTATACACCTCACACTGACGTAGTCTTTGGCTTATTACAGAAAGATATTAATTAATAATGCATTTAAACAAATTTATCTTTATCATATTTTTATTTATAAGCATCAAGTTTTTCTTATAAACCCCCTATCGTCTTTATATACACCCTTTAATACTTTTGAAGCCTTTTTTGTTTTCTTATTGCTACAAACAATAAAAACCCTTCCTATTCTATTATATATATTATATATATTATAATTATATATTATATTCTATATATAATATATATAATATATAATTATATATCTAAAGACTAAATGCAAATAAACGACAAAATAAAATCCTCTTTAAAACCAAACGAAATCGGGTTTGCTTGTAGTAAAAAAATAAATATAAATATGCACATATATGCATTTATATATATATAT
>NW_013547370.1:0-1751 GCF_000499425.1 Eimeria acervulina
CGAAGGATGTACGCTTAATTATCGTTTTCATGAACCAACTGCACAGGTAGACAAGGAATATCATAGCAGAAACGGCGGAAAATAATGCAAACAGCAATGGGATCCTTAACTGGCTTGGCGTTGTGGAACGCCTGGCCCACTCCCGTTGCACTGCATCTCGATGCGTGGTGTCTTGTGGCTCTAGAAGGGAAGCAGGAGGAGGATACTCAGGATGAGAAAAATCCCTATGAGGGGGACCTCTCCAACCTGCAAAACCGGAACCATAACGTATACTGCCGCTCATCAGCGACCGTCAGCAAGATGAATCGAGGAAACTCATGCTGACTAGCGGCCGATGCATTCACGGAAACCGGAGCTTTCCGCACAGGAACTGAACATTCATAAGAAAGCAAAGAAACAGTGAAACAAGTTCATGTAGGTCAGCAGAACAAAGATGTTAAACGGAAACGGTTTCTACTCCCGAGGGGGGGGACACGTCCATTCGAGACTCTCCCCGCAGTCACACGAACCCCAAGGAATGAAACCCCACGTTCAAAGGAGAAACTAATTATTTCCATCCTTAAGATAAACAAAAGATAGGGAAAATGGATTTATTGGCCATCTTCAAATTCGATTTAGCCACCCTGCAAGGGAACCGCAAAAACTCCGGTCGTGGCACCTGCCGTCCAGCGGAATCCGCTGGACGGCAGGTGCCAGGTTCCATGTCATCGAATCCGACAGCAGTGAAGGACCGACAGTAAGAAGATATAAATTAGAAAGATAATAAACAAATATTTTTCATAGCACATCACTACGCTGAAACAGACAAGGAGAGCTGTTCTATGGCGTTGCCAGGGAATGCGATAAGTTCGTGCAAGAAGCTCGAGACACGAAGGAATTGCCAAACATCTACGCCTCTCGTTTGCCTCAGAACTTCCTCTCTAATGAGGAAAACAAACTGCAAACAAATCCCAACGCGCCAACCCAACTAGGAAGACAAACCCTTCTAAGGCTCTCCACGAGGCCGACCATCACAAGGTTTGTCGAGGTGGTATTACATGCATTTCTACAGGCATGCAGGCTGGCTCCTGAGCTTCAACGAAGTGTTCAACAACTTTCGACGGTGCTACTGCTTGCACCAAAAGTGCACTTGTGTACGCTATCATGTGGGGATGGTTCGCTGTAGCATGGGCTGTACGAAGTTTTACACGTAAGCAGCAGTACAACCAACCACCCTGAGGCAGTGCGCCAAACTGCGAGCAGAAACTTCACCATCGTGCAGTATTTGCGACTCTGCACCCACTGCAACTTCATCAGGGTGGCTTGATTTTTGCCCTCGTGCGCAGTGGATTTACTATACTACAGCGCGCCCTCTGACCGACTCATTGCTCTCGTGCTTCGCTAGTCTACATCGAAGCGCCGTTCTCTGAGCTGGCGTTGAACCTAGTTGTTAAAAGTCAGCGCCACACGTCCTCAGTTGGCGAAGCTTGCAACGAATCACGAATGCATGAAGAATGAACAGAAACGTCAAACAAGACATTACAACGGACGAAGCCTGGCATTTACCTTTAACACGGGCTTGTTGGTACTTGCGGGTTTCCACAATATGCGACTCACGCAGGTGGGCAACTAACCCAACAACTCCGTCATACGTTGGGAGAGCCTTTGTTCCTGGGTGAACGTGTTGCTTAGACAGTATAATTGCCACCAATCTGAGGGCACCGCCTTAAAGTCAAAGTTGGTGTTCTAAAACAGTTGAGGGAATCACCTCA
>NW_013547368.1:0-1303 GCF_000499425.1 Eimeria acervulina
TGCAGCAGCAGCGGCACTTAAGGCAGGCTGCACCTCCCATAGCAGCAGCAGCAGCACCAGTTGTTGCAGCTATCTCTACCTCAGACACTTTATGGGAATGGCTTGGCCTGTCTACCTGAGGTTCTGCTCTGAAGCACGTTTTATTCTCCGTGAAATCTCAAAGCAGCAACTGCAGTCGGGAATGGCTCTGCGTAGTAGCAGGATACACCAGAAGCAGACGCGTTTGTATATGCGTTGATTTCTGGGGTTCTAGTAGATGCCTAGCAGTTGGCCGACGCGGTTGATTGCATCAAAGGGCGGCTTTCCAGTTTGCCTTGCGGCAGGTGCTGCAGCAAGGAGTGCAGCGAGCAGAAGTTCAGGAAAGGCGCCTCTCTTCCCTACCAAATCTAGGACCTTGCGGCGCTGTGGTGGGAACGCTTTGCGGTAGGAGAGTTATGCTGCTTCTGTGGGAACCCTTGCTACACTGTTAGTACCGCATAGTTCAGAGAGGCCGGCCTGGGATGAGAATCCCACTCCCCTGCTAAGAGCCTGAGAGCGGCATGTGAACGCCGGAGCTAAACCCTAAACGCTCCTTAAAGCTATTCCTTGACGTGCTATCTAGTTTATTCCCTGCCAAGATATGTCGTGCCTCCCCAACCCTAAACCCTAGTCCCTAGACGCTTAGGGGTTAAGGGAGTGCCTATCGGAAGTACTTTTCCTTGTTGTCTGTCTTTGTCTTCTGACCGCTTCTCTTAACTTCCCTTGCACCAATAAGGAGGCAGATACGATAATACAAGAGCGCGCAAACCCCCAGATTTATTTCCTTGAAAAAAGGATTTACTCTTACATGCCTAGTCTTTCATGTCCACTCACAAAAGACGCATACATTCGTGCATGCTCATCTGTAGAAATGCTCACCTGTAGATATGCCTGTCGTAAGCGGCATTAAGAATATGTGGAAAGAAGCCAGCTAAGTCACGGTTGCACGACAGATGATTGTACGAGTGTTTGCTTTATGGAGATACAGTCTCCCTTGTATGGAGCAGTATTAGTAGGCTGCTGGGCGACTAGGTAGCCGTCCCAGGTTAAAGCAGTATCTCTTTGGGATGGGGGACGTCTCCACACGCCACCGTGGTTCTAGGGGTCCTAGGATTTACGGTAATCCTAAAGCCTAAACCCCTGTAAACCCTGAACCTTCGAAACCCTAAAACGTAGATCGGCAGGACTAGTCACTACAGCAGTGTGGGCAAGGGTGAAGACAGGAAAGTTGCATAAGAAGGCGATGAACACAATAAACATGGAAACAGGAAGAAAACACACAAGT